>NC_068989.1:88188085-88207770 GCF_001194135.2 Octopus bimaculoides
ATATATATATATATATATATTTATTCATACATACACTTACACATTCAGACAGATATATGCTAATGTTCTGTCAATAAAACATGCACACACACACACACACAAATTCCTTGTTTTATTTACTGTAGCTGTATTTTAAATGGTCAGTCAATGAAGTGTACAGAGCACTTGGTTTAAGTATTCAACAACATAACCTTGGAAGGAAGCTATTAATTGCAACAACAGCATATTTTAAATATTTCTACAAGTGAGGTGATGTGCAATTCTAGCTTGCTGCAAGAAAGAGGGAAAAAAAACGCATTTTTATGACATTGTTGGCCACTACTAACACAAAAACTGCACAAGATTTCCTCAGCTGATGCTCTTATGGTTTTATGCATACACACACATACACAAATTCATATATATATATATGCATACATACATGGACCTATACACAGACACACACGCACAAACATACAGCATACACAAGCACACACAAAACTGCATAGAAATATGTTTTTTCTCTGGTTTTACTATGCTCTGTCAGGAGATAGAATAAATATGTATATATATATGTGTGTGTTGTAAATTTTTTTAAAGGACATATTTCTTTTCTTAAATGCTGCAGCATCTACTACGCTGATGGCATGATCTGTAAAAGTCAAATGCTCGCGTACACACACACACACACACACACACACACACACAGAGCTCTGTATTAAATATGTAGATATACATATGTGTCAAATGACACATAAGACTTTACACAGACTCATAATAAACACAAATGTACACACGCACTCCTCCTATCTTTCTGATCATACACATGCACACACATATATACACATATATACATAGATATGCATATACACACATATATCCATAAATATGCATACACACACATATGTACATAAATATGCATATACACATGTATATCCATAAATATGCATATACACATGATATATAATTCAAGGATATTAGAATTGGAGGGAAGGAAAAAAAAAAACCTACAATATTAATATAGACATAGCTGAGGGGGAAATGATTACAAAATCATTTTCGATTCATAAAATGAAACACAGATATATGTGAGTATGCAAATAAGTATTTTTAAATGTATTTATATATGTATATCTGCAAATCTGGCACTCCGTCGATTACAACGATGAGTTTTCCACTTGATCTGATCAACAGAACAGCTTGCCTTGTGAAATTAATGTGCAAGTGGCTGAGCACTCCACAGACACGCGTACCCTTAAATGTACTTTTTCGGGGAGATCTAGCAGGACACAGAAAGCAACATGGCTGGCTTTGTGAATTTACAGGTATTACTTGTTTTTGCCAGCTGAGTCAACTGGAGCAACAAGAAAGAAAGTGCCTTGCTCAAGGTCACAACACACCACTGGATACTGAAGCTTTGACCTTACAGTCGTGAGCTGAATAGCCTAACCGCTAAGCCACATGCCTTCATTTGTGTGTGTGTGTGTGTGTGTGTGTTGAGAAGTTAGGCATAAGAGGAATTAGTTTCTGTGTGCAAGAGAGAAGACTGCACTGGTTTGGTCATGTAATGAGTATGGAAGGCAACAGCGCCATAAAGAAGTGCCAATCTCTCAAAGTAGATGGAACACATAGAAGTGGGAGACCTAGGAAAACACGGGATGGGATGTACTGAAGAATGACCTCTGGATGCTGAACTTTTCAGGCAAGATGAAAAAGGACAAAGATGTCCGGCACTTTGCTGCACTCAAGAACACATGTACTCGACAACAAAAGTGTTAAGACCAGTGCCTATGGTAATGTAAAACACTTGTGGTGGCGTCATGTAAAAGCTTCCAGCATACTCTGTAGTGGTTGGCATTAGGAAGGGCATCTAGCTGTAAAAGCCATGCCAAATCAGACTAGAGTCTGGTGCAGCCCCTCAGCTTGCCAGCACTGGTCAAACAGTCCAGCTCATGCCAACATGGAAAATGGACGTTAAATGATGATGATGATGATGATATATATAAATAAATATGTGTATACGTCTGTGTGTGCATATAATCACTTAACACCATATATATATATCCTCATCATCATCGTTTAACGTCTGCTTTCCATGCTAGCATGGGTTGGATGATTTGACTGAGGACTGGTGAAACCAGATGGCTACACCAGGCTCCAATCTGATTTGGCAGAGTTTCTACAGCTGGATGCCCTTCCTAACGCCAACCACTCAGAGAGTGTAGTGGGTGCTTTTACGTGTCACCCGCACGAAGGCCAGTCAGGCGGTACTGGCAACGGCCATGCTCAAAATGGTGTATTTTGTGTGCCACCTGCACAAGAGCCAGTCCAGGGGCACTGGCAACGATCTCGCTCGAAAATCGTTACACATGTCACGGGCACAAGTGCCAGAAAGGCGACGCTGGGCACAGGTGCCATCCTGATTTCGCTTTTGCTTGCCCCAATAAGTCTTCGCAAGCTGAGTTTCGTGTCCAATGAAGGAGACGTCGTTGGCATGGGTGCCAATCATGGAATTTTCTGTATGAGTTTTCAGTTTTGGTTGCACAATCCAGCAGTAGGAATTGATTTCTATTGATCTCCAGCCTCTTCTTGCTCCACTTAGCCACATCCTTGGATTCTTACTCAACAACCTACCCTGATTTCTTGCACTATCAGATGAGGAGAACAATCACCTTGGCAACCAACTGTGTTTCCTTCGTTCTTTGGATATGTCCAAACCAGTAGAGGTTTTGTTACATCAGTTTCTTGTCCCTGTTTAGGAAGCTTAGCCTTCTCTCAAATAAAGATGTTTCTAACTTTGTCTTTCCAGGACATATTTATGCCCAGTTTTAAATGAATCATTAACTCTTTTGGTACCATATTTATTTTGAGATGCTCTGTATTTCTTTCAATTACTTTAAATATAACAAAGAATTTAGTAAAATAACTTAGTTATCATTAAGCTAGTGTTAGGAACATAAATTGTGATTAAGGTTTGGTGGAAGATTTTAATTCAAAACTTATGTAAACAAGACAATTGTTGTACAGAGCCAGAGGTGGTTTCAACCTGGTTGATATCAAAAGGGTTAAATTAATCATTTGTTAACCCTTTTGTTACCATATTTCTTTTGAGATGCTCTGTGTTTCTTTCAATTGATTTTAAATATAACAAAGAATTTAGCAAAAATAACTTAGTTATCATTAAGCTAGTGTAAGGAATATAAATTGTGACTAAGGTTTGGTGGAAGATTTTAATTCAGACATTTGTACCACAGAGCCAGAGGTGGTTTCATCCGGTTCGGTATCGAAAGGGTTAAAAATGCATGCAGATTTAAAGAAAAAATATTTTGCTTGTGTACACTAATGGAATGTAGGAGTCTCTGAGTAGGGGTAGTAGGCTTGGTGTCTGGAAGCTGCACATTACCAGGGACAGTCAGGTGGAAAGACATCACTGGTTCTCATTGAACTCCTAATCTTTCACATGATGGTTCTTAGTGCAATGCCCTGGTACCCCACTTCAGCTGCTGGGCTAAACCAAGCTGGAAGTGGTGTCAACACAGCAAAACTAAGTGAAAGGTTCCAGGTAAGGCATCCCAAGGAGTCCCTGGCTAGGATAGAGGAACCTAATAAGAGCAACAGCCTATTATTTTGGGGCCAAGGTATGACTCAAGTAAAGGCAAACAGTTGTGGCTAACAGCCTGGAGGGGAATGGGCAACACTAAGCCCACTTGCCCATCATACATCCATGACCAGAGGCCGTAGCAGATTGGACAACATCCAGGTTAACATTAAAGAGTGGACATGCCTCAATTTTATTGAATTACAGAGGGTAGGAGAAGACCAAAAGAAGTGGTGAAATCTGGTTGCAATGTCAACTACAAATGCCTCAATGGGTGCACAGCCAAAGGATAGGAAGGAAGGAAGGAAGACAGTAATGCAAAACACACACATACATGAATGGTCACATCATCATCATCTAACATACACTTTTCCATGCTTGCATGGGTCAGATGGAATTTGTTGAGGCAAACTTTTCTACAGCCAGATGCCCTTCCTGTCACCAACTCTCACCTGTCTTCAGGCAAAGTAGTATTTTCCCATAGCCAGACAAGTTTTTTTATAAGGAAGACAGGAAACGAACAACCTTGCTTGTATGACGATGATGATGATACTCATTTATGACCATCATGTGATACCAAAGACAAGGGTACACACAAACACACACACAATTTATGTAAATATCTATCTATTTATCTCTCTCTCTCTATATATATATATTATGGGTTTCATTCAGTTTCCATCTACCAAATCTACTCACCAAGCTTTGGACAGCCTGGGATTATAGAAGACACTCACCCAAGTTACCTTACAGTGGAACTGAACCCAAAGCTATGAGGTTGGGGAGCTAACTTCTTACCAGAAAGCAATGCCTGTACCTATATACATACATACATAGACAGGCAAATATCCAAAATGGAGATGAGTACCAACATTCCCATGAGGCACACTTGAACAATTGTGAAGATCTCTTTACATGAAACCATTGGTTGCCTTATTAACGCATAAATAAAGTACACACACACACATATATATAAAGTTTGCCAGGTCCGCCTGACTGGTTCTTGTGCCTATGGCACGTAAAAAGCACCATCCAAACGTGATTGATGCCAGGCTCGCCTGACTGGCTCACGTACCAAGGTATCCAGCTGTAGAAAATTTGCCAGATTAGATTGGAGCCTGGTGTAGCCGCTGGCTCTCCAGACCTCAGTCAAACCGTCCAACCCATGCCAGCATGGAAAACGGACATTAATCAATGATGATGATGATCTGCTTAAGTATGGCCTTGGTCATCATAGCTAAAACAAAGCAGAAAGTTAAAACCCATACATAATGCAGGTTTACAATAGAATCCGGATGTTCACTAAGAGCACCGTCCGAGCATGATCGTTGCCAGAGCACCAGCTGTCTGGCTATCGTGCTGCTGGCACGTAAATAGCACCGTTTGAGCATGACTGTTACCAATGTCGCCTTCCTGGCACTTGTGCCAGTGGCATATGAAAAGACATTCGAGCGAGATCGTTGCCAGTGCCGCTGGACTGGCTCCTGTGCAGGTGGCACATAAAATACACCATTTTGAGCGTGGCCGTTGCCAGTACCACCTGATTGGCCTTCGTGCTGGTGGCACGTAAAAGCACCCACTACACTCTTGGAGTGGTTGGCATTAGGAAGGGCACCCAGCTGTAGAAACTCTGCCAAATCAGATTGGAGCCTGGTGCAGCCTTCTGGTTTCACCAGTCCTCAGTCAAATCGTCCAACCCATGCTAGCATGGAAAGCGGACATTAAACGATGATGATGATTTTAAGGCACTGAGAGGCTTTCAAAGCTTTAAGCAAATTTCTTTTGCCTTTGATAAAAATGTACTTTAAACAGACGCACAACAGTCTCTCAACCTTTTTGGCTACTTGTAAAGGTTGCTATTTTTATCTCTGGTCTAGAATCGGTTGCACCTTTCGTATTTTCTATTTTTTTGAATTCTTCCAGTTAGCACAAAATATTTCAAATATATTCAATGGAACAAACGATGAATTCAAGAACAAAATTAAGTGATTGGAAAAAAAAAAAATCAATAAATAAAAACAAGAAAAAGTGAAGTAGAGAAAAATAGAGGGACAGAGAAAGATAGGGAGATAAAGGGGAGAGAAACAGAGAGGGAGAAGAGTGAGAGAGAGAGAGAGAGAGAGAGAGAGAGAGAGAGAATGGTATATGGAGAAAAAGAAAATGAGATTTAAGGATTAGTGAATAGTTAAGAATTAGGGTTGGATGGATGAACGAGTAAGTAGTAGTAGTAGTAGTCTAGTAGTGGTGGTAGTAGTATTAATAAGTGGTGGTGGTGGTGGTGGCAGTAGTAGTAGTAGTAGTAATGTGTTAGTAGTAAGTAGTAATTAGGTAGTAGGGAAGGGACCTACCCTAATAAGTTCTTCTATTCTGCTGTCCTTCTGTTCCAAATCCGACGTTGACTTGCATTCGATAGCATGGAGCTGGACTAAGGTTAGATCCGTCTGAAAGTAGCAGGTAGATAAAGCATTAAGATACTGCTTGCACTTGCACTGCATCCAGTCTCCGAAAAACATGGGCCGTGCCGCCACCCACTTGCTTATTGCCCTTTCCAAACGGTCACAGGCCCAAACGGGAAGGAGGTGGAGGAGGAGTAGGAGGAGTAGATTAGGAGAAAGTGGGGGGAGCCTTTCACCGCATTCATTACATTTATCTAGTTACGTGGCAGTCAGACGTAACAGACGTAGGGTTTAGGTTACAAGGGAGTTTGGTCAGCTTTGATGTATGTGCGTGCATGCGTTGAGGTTTTGGTAGTTCAGTCGCAAGTCAGCCTTGATCAAGCAGATCAATGATCAAAGGTATTCCAGCCATGACTGTCCCATCTTTTTCTATATGTCCACTGTATTCTCTGTTATTTAAGATGAAAGGATGTTTTTTTTTCAGAGGGATTTGGCTGCACTTTCTAGCAGGTCAAGTGATCGAGTAAAGATTCTTTTTTGCATATGTATGTGCTAGTAAGACAACTCTGTGCATATCATCACAGGAAGTCGAAAATTAACAGGGTTTATTGATGGCTATTAAAGTGAACAACTTGGTGAGTGTTTATTGACAGATGTTATATTGAACAGCTGGGTGGGTGTTTATAGAAGGCTGTTAAAGTGAACAGCTGATTGGTGTTTATTGATGGCTGTTAAAGGGAAAAGCTGGTTGGTTTAATGACAGCTGTTAAAATTAACAGCAAGTTGGTATATTCATCACTGTTAAAGTGAACAGCTGGTTGGTGTTTACTGATGGCTGTAAAGGTGAACAGATGGTTGGTGTTAACTGATGGCTGTTAAAGTGAACAGCAGATTCATGTATTGATGGCTATTAAAGTGAGCAGCTAGTTGGTGTTTATCGATGGTTGTTGTTTATCAATGGCTTTTAAAGTGAACAGTCGGTTGGTTTACTGACAGCTGCTAAAATGAACAGCAGGTTGATGTTTACTGATGGTTGTTAAAGTGAACAACTGGTTGGTGTTTATTGATGGCTGTTAAAACGAACAGCAAATTGGTGTTTATTGATGGTTGTTAAAGTGAACAGCAGGTTGGTGTTCACTGCCACTGTTAAGATAAACAGCTTAGTTAATGGAGAGCTGCTGATGTGAACAGCTATGCTCAGATGTGGGAATCAGAGCACATGGTTTGATATGGATGAATTATGAAGTAGTAGTAGTAGTAGTAGGAGAGAGAGAGAGAGAGAGAGAGAGAGAGAGAGAGATAGAGAGAGAGAGAAGTAGTAATATACAAAGAAGAGACAAGATGAACAGAAAAGAAAGAAAACACAAACAACAAAAATGTAAAAATACAAGAACAACAAAAAGATGGATGGAGGGAGGGAAGCAGAAGAAAACAAAAAATGGTGGTGAGTAGGTGTGTGTGTGGGTGTGTTCTTTAATCTTTTACTTGTTTCAGTCACCAGACTGCGGCCACGCTGGGGCAGTGTCTTGGAGAACCTTTCAGTCAAATCAAATGACCTCAGTACGCACATTGTTTCTCTATTGGACTCTTTTACCAAACTGCTACAATATGGGGACATAAACATACACACAAACACCCATATATATATATATATATATATATACACACACACACATACATTGCACACACACACACACACACACATCGAGCATGATCGTTACCAGCGTCGCCTTCCTAGCACTTGTGCCGGTGGAACGTAAAATACACCATTTTGAGTGTGGCCATTGCCAGTACCACCTGACTGGCCTTCGTGCCGGTGGCACGTAAAAGCACCTACTACACTCTCGGAGTGGTTGGCGTTAGGAAGGGCATCCAGCTGTAGAAACTCTGCCAAATCAGATTGGAGCCTGGTGTAGCCACCTGGTTCACCAGTCCTCAGTCAAATTTGTACGTTGACAAGGAAGAGATAACAGGAAATTTTAATTTAGAAGACAACTGGTAGTTTCTATGGGATAACATACTAGAAGCTACAGACCAGATCAGTGGCTGAAGTAAGGTACCAGTTAACTGAAAAGAAACATGATGGTTGAATACTACATTGGATAAAGCCATTAAAGCTAAAAGACCAGCTTGGAAAAAAATGGAATAAAAGAGATAGCAAAGAGGAATACCATGTTGCTGGGGAGAATAGTGGGTTAAATGATAAGAAGAGGCCTGGAGATGTCACTATGAGAAATTGTTGAGTCTGTAAAATAACCAAGGGACCAGTCACTGAGGTTGGTAATTATGGGGTTAATATAGTAATTAAGGGTATGAAGTCGGGGAAAGAAGCAGCTGGCCCATCTAGTATAGTTGCTGAGATACTGAAAATATCTAGTGATATATGTATGATATCTTCATATATAACCATGTTACATACGGAAGTGTCACACCTAATGACTGGTACTGCAGTATAATCATTAACTGTTATAAGATACTCCAGAAAGAAACAAATACAGAAATACGTCAAACTGATGAACCAAGCCATGAATGAAGTTTTACGCCTGACTGGCCCTCGCGCAGGTGGCATGTAAAAGCACCCACTACAATCTTAGAGTGGTTGACATTAGGAAGGGCATCCAACTGTAGAAACTCTGCCAGGTCAGATTGGAGTCTGGCGCAGCCATCTGGTTTGCCAGTCTTCAGTCAAATTGTCCAATCCATGCTAGCATGGAAAGCAGACGTTAAACAATGCTGATGATTATGGAGAATTTCCACTCAGATGAGATGAAGTCTGTCCCAGGTCAGAGTACTACCAATGCTCTCTTCATAGTAAAACAACTGCAAGAGAAGTTCCCAGCCAAAAGTAAGCCTCTCTACGCAGCATTTATTGATCTACAGAAGGCTTTGATAGAATACCATGACCTGTAGTAAATTGGTCTCTATGAAAACTATGATAAAAAAGGATTGGTGAGAATAGTGCAAGCCACCACACGGAGATGTAGTCAGCAAAGTGGAAGTTGTTGGTAATGAGTTCAATGAGAAATCTCAAGTGCAAGCAGGTGTTCACCAGGGTTCAACTCTGGGCCTTATCTTATTTATTATAGCTCTTGACAAAGTTGACATTGCTAATTTTTTTTTTATTCAGAACATATGGGACCTTAAGTAAATACAACAAGGTATTCTGTACAACACTCTGCCACACCAACATTGGTAGAAAGACAAAAGAGTTTCGGAGGAAGGGATCAGATGTAGTCAGTTTAATTGAGGGATCTTTATTTTATTGAGCTCTGAAGGATGTAAGGAAAAGACAACTCTGTCAAGTCCAGCAGCATTTCAACATGGAACAATGGAACGTAAAAATAGACGACTAAATACAGTAATCCCTCGACTATCACACATCTTACGTTACAAAACTCCCTGCAATAGGTGAAAATGCACGAAGTAGAAACAACACTGTACTGTATATTTTTTAAAACTATTTTTATAATTTGTATATATTTATTTCATCATAAATGCAAAACAACACCATGGAGAAATCGACATAAGCTTCAATAAAACACCACGATAGGTGAACCGCAATACAGTAAGGGATTACAGTACTACAGACCAGTAGTGTTTGGTATTCACCTGAATCTATCATCTGACAATGAAAGCATACTACTACTACTCATAATAACTGACTACCATAGGTACAAGGCCACAGATTTCAAAGGAGAAGATAGACTATTGATATTAACCCAAGCACTTGAATGTCTTTACGCAGTTTAGAATTTTGATATAATTTTCAACATAATATACAGCAACAATAAAAATGAAAAATAATGCAATATAAATTTCCTCTTCAGATTTTCTTTCCTTTGCTGCTGCTGCTAAATATATTGCTTCGATTGGTTGTTCTAGACATGTGATCTTGGTTAAGTTGTTCTCTGGTGAATCTACATACTACATATACAGATGTGCATGTATACAGCTATTGTTGAAGGATATTAATACGATAATGCATATAATATATGTAACAGTCAGCAATTAACAGCTGATAATGGTGCATTGAAACAAGTTTAGGGATTTGTCATAAAGCCTATTCAATCCACTTTCTTGTGTATATGTGTGTGTGTGTGTGTGTGTGTGTATATATATATATATATATATATATATATACACACACACACAAGTGAATGAACGAACGAAAGAAGGGCACGCAACCAATTTATTGGGAGATACATGTATGGTTCAAAACAGTTAGATTTGAATTTGTTGGTACTCTAGAGTTTCAAGTATGATGCTAGTCGACTAGCATTGTGCTTGAAACTCAAGAGTACCAATGAATTTGAATCAAACTGGTTTGATCCATATATACATATATATATATATATAGTTGAGGTGTATTCCCTTAAGAATGTATTAGAGTACAAAATAGAGCTCTTCACCCTTAGATTTTTTTAGCACCAGAGGAGATACAACTAGGTCCTACTATACAGGTAAACCGTTACTTAATTTAAATTTAAATCTTGTATATATGTGGATCTATGTTGTATTGAATAAAAGAAAATGAAAAACTACGTATATTTATAAATAGTTGTTTTTTGTGGGGTTGAGTGTCAATTTATAAACCAAGTTAATTGAAGAACCATGCAATTAGAAGCCATATTAATTGCAGCTTTAATATATTTTGAAACACTCAGTATATTATCATGAGTTGCAAATACGTGAGTAATGCTATTACCAACGGTGAAGAACATAAGACAAGAGTTAAGAGATTAGAAGAAAAATTAGCAATATTTAGACATCCTGAAAGAGGTGCTAACAAAGCTAAAACAAGCCAAATAGAAAATTGGAAACGCATGATAATATTTACAATATGAAGATTTATGAAGGACAAAGCACTGAAGTGATTGAACTGGAATGCTGTTTGTCAATTGGGATCAGGGTAAAGACACCCTCCCCCCCTTCGGTCATGAATGACCAAGGGATTGTCAATTGGAATTAGAGTAAAGGGGGTAGGCCCCTTCGGTCATGAATGATCATGGGACTGCACCTAGAAACTTACTCCCTGAAGCACAACTTTGGGTTAGATTGTTTATGGAAGACCAAAAGTCGCCCATGCATACCAGCCTCCCCTCTTCACGCCACTGATGTTATCCAAAGGAAAGGCAAAGGGGCCGATACAGTTTGGCACCAGTGATGACATCAAAAACTCATTTCTACAGCTCAGTGAATTGGAGCAACGTGAAATAAATGTCTTGCTCAAGAACACAACACATAACCCAGTCTGGGAATTGAACTCACTACTTCATGATTGTGACCCCGATGTTCTAACCACTGAGCCCAAATGTTGTAAAAATGCATTGTTTTAAACGAAATGACCATCAAAAAATGAGTCCAGCATTGTTTGGAGAAGTTTAACAAAGAAATATTAAGAATAGGACACTGAAAGTAAACTTAGAAAACTTTCTAAAAGTCCTGGAATTCAGGATTATTCAACAGATTTAAATGATAATGGATCTATGAGATTGGGGTTGCAAATGTGGACAATTTTGTAGTAACCAGATATCACATGGAATCAAAAATTACTGAAGATGGTGGTTATTTAAAAATTTTTTTATCATTTTACCTGTTTCAGTCATTGGACTGCGGCCATGCTGGGGCACTGCCTTGAAAGGTTTTAGTCAAACAAATCTACCCCAGTACTTTTAAGCTATAGGGATGTAAGTAAACCAACACTCGTTGTCGAGTGGTAGTTATTGCAGGACAAACACAAACATACACACACGTGATGGGCTTCCACACAGTTTCCATCTACCAGATTCACTCACAAGGCAGGGACTGTAGTGGAAGACATTTTCTCAAGGTGCTGTACAGTGGGACTGAACCAAAAATCACATGGATGCAAAGCAGTTTTAGATGAATAAATTATGCTACCAAATTAGATTGCTTGGGAAAGGAATGTTTTAAAAAAACTTTCTTCGTTCAGAAAGAAAAATTCCAACATGGATTTGATTCAAACTGGCAAATGACTGACAAACAGTTTCATAGGATAGAAATGATTTGGGTGATTTGCATATTTTTAAAAAACCATACTGACATCTCAGTTAAAAAAACCCATGTGTGTTTCAAAGGTTTGGCAAGAATTTCTTAACAATTCATTGGAAATTCAACAAAAACATTGATTGAGTTACAAAATCTTTATTTGAATATTGACTCAATTCAAGAATTGTTTCATTCTCAAGGCAAAAAGATTTCACTGCTGCCGCTATTGTCATCATCATCATCATCATCATCATTTTATGTCTACGTTTCCATGCTTGCATGGGTTGAACAGAATTACAGAATTTCTTGAAGATTTTCTATGGCCAGGTATCCTTCCTTCCTGACGCCAACCCTCACCCTTTTGCAATTGGATAATATTTCCCTACAGCCAGACAAGTTTCTATGGAAGATTGGAAAAGAATAACACCACTGTATGATAGTGACACCCATTTACTACCATCATGTGATGTCAAGAAAAGGAGACACCAACTCACACACACACACACACGCATCCTGCTCAGCCCAAGATTATAAAGAAGATGCTTGACCAAGTTGCCACGTGGAACTGCCTCACAGTCTTCCAACTTACTGAACTATATTTGGTGGCTTTACACCAAAATGTTAAAGTTGTAATTTTAGTACTCAATCTGGCATCCCTGTATTGCAGCCAGTAGATGCTCCCATAGCTTAGATAGTGGCATGGCTGAAAGATGAAGTTCCCTTCACAGCCACACGGTTTGGGTTCAGTTCCACTGCATGGCACTGTGGGCAAGTGTTTTGTACTGTAGGCTAATGCTGACCAATGCCATGTGGGTGAATTTGGTAGATAGCAAGTTCATGGAAGCCTGATGTGTATATGTGTGTGCAGATCTTTGTACTACCTTATTGTTTATTGTTGGTTTGCTCATCTCCCTGCAGCTTAGTAATTTGGCAAAAAGACTTTTAAAAAAAATAAGTACAGTGGGTTGATTATCTCAACAAGACTCTTCTGAGTGGTCCCTCAGCAAGGCCAAAGTCCAAAGACTCAAATGATTAAAAGATTAAATAAAGAATGGATCTGGAGAATCTAGCAATATTCAAACCATTTCTTTTCACAAAACCAGGGTCCAGCTTATGGAAGAATTAAACAGGAGAAAATATAATTCAGGTTACAGACTTTAGGAAGAATTTTAATATAAAGAGAATGAATTGGCAAAATATTAATGATTCAAAGAATGAAGTAACAGCCAGCAATGGTGATGGCTATGTCAGAGGACAGCTTCACTTGTGTGATGCAGGCTCCATTGATGAAGACTTTGGAAATTTAAAGCAGCAATTTGAATGAGGATGATGAGAAGCAATGGAAATGGAACAATGCTGAGATGCAAACAAAAGAGTTCTCCGTTGAAGAATATGATGCTGGATTCGGAATTTTTGGAAAATGGAAAGCAAATGACAACAAATGTTGGTATAAATGTAGAGACAGAGAGAGCAATACAAGTCAGAGACAAATTAAATTCTCACCCACAGCTGATATTGGGCCATGCATAAAGAGAAGAATGTAAAATCAAAACAAACAGCCATTTTGGCAATATTAAAAAAAAAAAAAAAGATAAAAAACATAAAATCTTTTTTCTGTACATGCAGAGGCATGGCTATATAGTAAGGAGTTTGGTTTTGGATTCAGTTCAACTTTGTGGCACCTTGGGCAAGTATTTTCAACTAAAGCACGCTGAGTGGATTTGGTAGACAGAAACTGAAAGAAGCCAGTTGTGCAGGTGCGCAAGCATGTGTGTGTATGTGTGTATGTATGTATCACCATCATCATCATCATCATCATTTAATGTCCATTGTCCATGCGAACATGGGTTGGATGGTTTGACCAGGGCTGGTAAGCTGGAAGGCTACACCAGAATCCAGTTTGATTTGGTATGGTTTCCTACAGCTGGATGCCCTTCCTAATGCCAATCACTCCAAGAGTATAATGGGTGCTTTTATGTACCACCAGCATGGGTATCATTTGTGTGATACCGGTATCTGCCATGATGGCAATTTTGCATGGCTTGATGGGTCTTCTTCTCAAGCATGACATAATGCCATGGGTCTTGGTCATTGCCTCTGTGAGGCCCAACACTCGAAAGGAACTCAGCCATTTTCCCTCCGTAAGGCCCAATGCTTGAAAGTATGTATGTATATTTCTCTGTGTGTGTTCTTTGTATTTGTCTTCCACTACCACAATACACCAGTGTTGGTTTGTCTACATCCCCAGCTAGCAGTTCAGCATTAGACATCGATAGAATAAGTATCTAGTTTTAAAAATATATAAGTACTGGAGTCAACTTGTTCAAACTAAAACCCTTCAAAATGGTGCTCCAACATGGCCACAGTCCAACATGCTGATTTCTTTTCTTATGTTAATATTGGTGCACTTTTGTCTGCAAGGTAGAGAGTTTTGTTAACTGGAACAACTGCAAGTCTCAAAACTCAAAACTTATAAGAACAATCAATCAGAATGATTGAAGTGATTGAACAACATTGACAAAGGGGTAGGTATAGCTGTTTGTTTAACATGTTCCAGTTCAGTCCCTCTCCATGGGACACCTCAGGCAAGTATCTCCTATTACAGCCCTAGATTGACCACTGCTATGAGAATGGATAATGGTAAACAGAACCTGTATGAAAGTCTCTTATGTATTTATCTATCTATCTACCTAGCTATCTATACATAAATACATATACACACAAAAGGCTCTTACCGAGGCAATGACTAGTGACTGAGACCTTTGGAGATGTGCTGTGCTTGAGAAGACCCGACAAGCCAACTGAGACCATGGCCCATGGCCTATGCCAGTGGGTGTAACCAGTCCACTTATGAATACCCCTCATTCATTGGACAATGAACTTTGCTTGCAAGGACCTATTGAGGCAAGTGTAAACAAATCAAAATCGCTGACGTGGCTGATGACAGTACCGCCTGACTGGCACTCGTGCCAGTGGAATGTTAAAACACATCCGAGCATGATCATTGCCGGGGCCACGG
Source organism: Octopus bimaculoides (assembly GCF_001194135.2). NCBI lineage: Eukaryota > Metazoa > Mollusca > Cephalopoda > Octopoda > Octopodidae > Octopus > Octopus bimaculoides. The sequence goes on from NC_068989.1 coordinate 88,203,087, forward strand.
ATTGGCTCCCATGTCGGTGGTACGCGAAAAGCACCATTCGAGTGTGATTGTTGCCAGAGTCACCCTACCGGCACACGTGCCATTGGCACATGAAAAACAACATTCGAGCGTAATCGTTGCCAGTGCTGCCAGACTGGCTTGTGTGCAGGCAGCACGTAAAAACACCATTTTGAGCATGGTCGTTGCCAGAACCGCCTGACTGACCCTCGTGCCAGTGTCACATAAAAGCACCCACTACACTCTCGGAGTGGTTGGCATTAGGAAGGGCATCCAGCTGTAGAAACTCTGCCAAATTAGATTGGAGCCTGGTGTAGCCATCTGGTTTCACCAGTACTCAGTCAAATCGTCCAACCCATGCTAGCATGGAAAGCGGACGTTAAACGATGATGATGATGAGGAGGAGGATGATGATTTATAATGAGTTACATAAACCCTTTAGCATTTAAATTGGCCATATTCGGTTCAAAGCATCTACCTGATTTATGGTCAAACCAGATAGACGCAGCCTCTTCCATCTACCCTCTTGAAGCTAAGAGATAATATAGGATTAATTGTCTCATGGTGGTGTAGTGTAGGGGTAGAAGCTTGGGGACGGTGGAGGTAGATAATCTAGAAAGACAAAGGTGTGTGTGTGTGGTGGGGGCTGTCTGTATGGGTGGGTGGTAAAAGTGAGTTAATGTTGAAGTGACTGACCTGTGCTGATTTGGAACATGTGCACGTCGTCGTTGGTGCCGATCGCCCTGGAAATGTGATGCTATCAGAGCTAGTCAGACTTCCATGACTTTGTGTCTGACTACTCTGTGGTGATGCGCTGGCAAAACCCTGGCAAAAAGAAAAAAAGGAGGGTTTTTATTAAGGGTTAAACGTAAACACATTTTGGTTAATAATCTCATTTTATGAACAACAACAACTACAAATGTAATGATCATTAACAACAATAACATATATTTTACATCCCATCATCATTGTGTTACATTTAATTTCCATGCTGGTATGGCATGGTTGGGTTGAATGGTGCTTTACTGCACCAACCGATCTCACTCAAAAGATTCCTTTTGTTTCTGTTTCTATAGCAGGATGTCCTTCTTAACAGAAACCATTTTGCAGAATGAACCGAATGCATTTTAATCATGGTAAGATCACAAAAGAAACCATCCTGTCTTAAACAAAATGGAACAACCCTCTCGCTGTACAGAGTTGACAGACTGTATTTTATTGTGACATAAGCACTAAAGAGATCAACATATCTTTTTGCCCCCACAGTTTACAAAGAGACAAGCAGACCACTGCTGTCGCTGCCACCACCACCATCTAACATCTGTTTTCCATGCTGTCATGAGTGGGATAATTTGCCAGATTTGCTTGTATGATGATGATGATCATCATCATCATTTACAACCATTCGCATAATGTCTAGACAAGGATGGACATATATACATACATACACATACAAATGTACATCTATTTATCTAACTGTGTGTGTGTGTGACAGGCTTCATTTAATCACAAGGCTTTGGTTAGCCTGGGGTTATAATAACAGACACTTGTGCAAGGTGCCATGCTATGGGACTGAACCCAGGACCACATGACTGGGAAGCAAGCTTCTTAACCACACAGCCACATTTGCATCTGTAACACTATTTCAAGAAACAGAACTCTGTAAACCCATCTTGGGATTTGACAGAAGGGGAGGGGGCAGAGAGAGAGAAAGAGAGAGAGAGAGAGAGAGAGAGAGAGAGAGAGAGAGAGAGAGAGAGAGAGAGAGAGAGAGAGAGAGAGAGAGAGAGAGAGAGAGAGAGAGAGTGAGAGACAACTGTACTTACATAATATTGCATTGCTTGTGGAGAGGGAGATTTAGCTCCTGTTGAACTGACACCACTACTTCGACCAGGGGATTGACTTTGCTGGAATAGAAAGGAAAGAGACAGAATTAAGAACAATCATAACAACAACAACAACGATCAATGCCAACATGGACAAATCTCACAACAGACACGGTTTTATTAAGGCAGATTTTTTTGGTCCAAGCAAACTAATACTTCTCCGATGGTCAAACATGTTCTGGCAGAATATTGTAAAGGAATGACGCTGCTTGTATGACAGTTACACAACTACCATGAAACATCAAAATAAGGACACACGGACACACATATGACAAGGGTTTATTTTCAGTTGAACAAATACACTCACAAAGCTTGGTTGGCCCAGAGCTACAGCAAGGTGTTGTGCAGAGGGAATGAACCCGGAACTATGTGGTTGGGAAGCAAACTTTTTACTACACAGTCATCACAGCCATGCCTGCATACACACGCACTCATTTCATTGTGTTGCTTCCCAACCGCATGGTTCCGGGTTCAGTCCCACTGCGTGCCACCTTGAGCAAGTGTGTTCTACTTTCACTCTAGGCCAACCAAAGCCTCGTGAGTGGATTCAGCATATGGAAACTGAAAGAAGCCTATTGTATATACCTATGTGTGTGTGCATGTCTTTGTGTCTGTGTTTGTCCCCCATAGCCGCTTGACAACAGGTGTTGGTGTGTTTATGTCTCTGTAACTTAGCGAATTGGCAAAAGCGACTGATAGAATAAGTACTGGGCTTACAAAGAATTTGTCCTGGGGTCGATTTGCTCAACCAAAGGTGGTGCTCCAGCATGGCCGCAGTCAAATGACTAAAACAAGTAAAAGAATGGGCTTCTTTCAGTTTTCACCAACCAGATACACTCACAAGGCTTTGGTCAGCTCAAGGCTATAGTAGAATACACTTGACCAAGGGCCACGCAGTGGGACTAAACCCAGAACCATGTGGTTGGGAAGCAAGCTTCTTACCACACAGACACACCTGTATCTATACAGGGACATATTCATACATGTACATATATATGAATGCATCACTAAACACATAGATATATAGATATTCAAGCTTATGAAATTATATACCTATCCACACGTGCATAGAGTTTCACAGTCCAATGTAGGTTCCAGATCTAATATAGTGAAGTTCTTTATATATATATGTGTATATATATATATATATATATATAGAGAGAGAGAGAGAGAGATATGCAGGGTAGGGAATCATCAATTAGTAATAAAATTAATAATTAACAATTTCTGCCGGGTAGCTCAGTATGTTGGAGAAGCAGGTTACTGTCAATCCCTATATATTTATGATTATATATATATATATGTATGTATGTGTGTGTGTGTGTATCATGCATGTGTACTCAACATAAGCAAGTACCACACACACACACACACACACAGAGTGTGTAGTCAGCAGTAATAATCTATTGTTGTGGTGTCCCCTCACTCTCTCCAATTGCAGGGGTTGTATAGTTGAGTGACCTCATACTGACCTCCTGCTGACAAAAGCCAGCTTGCTGGGCCAGTTATTAGTCAGACATGTGGGAGTTCATTTTTACACTGCAGTCCCCCCCACCCCCACTTCCTAACTGCTGGGGGGGGGGGTCAGACAGGTCTGAAAATAGTTGAGGGTCCCAAGTAGCAAACAATGGCAGTGATCATACTGTTTGTCAGCAGATAGTAGAGTGATAAGGGCAGCAGCAGCAGCAGTTGTAGTAGTAGTAGTAGTGGTGGTGGTGGTGGTGGTAATAGTAACAGTAGTAGTAGTAGTAGTAGTTAGTAGTAGCAGCAGTAAAGCTATGACCACTATGATCAAAAGCTTTCCAACAGTGACCATGTCTTTTATTTCACACATGAGGCCAAGAAAAGGGTGTTCATGATGTCAGCCCTGTTTCCACCGATCCTTTCACACCCCACCCACATGAGCCCTTCCCCCACCCCGGATGAAAGAGAGACAATTTCATAGATAATATATTTAAAACTACATTATCAAGTGTGTCATTCCGGAACTAGGCTCACAAAGAATGAGTCCTGGTCATCAATTTCTTTGAATGAAAGACAAAGTTGCCCTCAGTGAAATTTGAACCAAGAACATGAAGACAGGTGGACATACAGCGAAGCATTATCATGTCCAGCATGCTAATGATTCTTTTCTACTCTAAGCACAAGGCCCAAAATTTTGTGGGGAAGGGGCCAGTCAATTAGATTGAATCTCAGTATGCAACTGGTACTTAATTTATCGACCCCTGAAAGGATCAAAGGCAAAGTTGACCTCGGCAGAATTTGAACTCAAAATGTAAAGACAGATGAAATACCACTAAGCCCAGGATGCTAACGTTTCTGCCAGCTCACCACCTATAATAATAATAATAATAATAATAATAATAATCATAATGATTTTGGCAAAAGGCCGGCAATTTCAGAGAAGGGGTGAAGTCGATTACTTCGACCCCAGTGCTCAGCTGGAATTTATTTTCATCATCATCCTCCTCCTCCTCATCATCATCGTTTTTATTGACTCCAAAAGGATGAAAGGCAAAATTGACCTCAGTGGAATGTGAAATCAGAACGTAAAGACAACATGCCACTAAGCATTCTGCCTGGTATGCTAACGATTCTGCCAGCTTAATAATAATAATGATAATAATAATAATAATAATAATAATAATAATAATAATAACCCTGTCTTCTATCGACAGCTTTGAAGGGAGGAGGTTAGTGATGCCATGAATCCCATGATTAGTTCACAGTGATGATGATGATGATGGCAATCGAGGTTTCTGATTTAGACACAAGATTCACAAGGGCAATTTTGAGGGGAG
>NC_068989.1:88208563-88210996 GCF_001194135.2 Octopus bimaculoides
AAGAATATTTTTCTCGAATGGATCACTCCCCCACCCGGTACATATTCTGTTGGTCTCTTTTGCCGGACCTCTATGTTACAGGGACGTAAACAAACCAACACCGGTTATCAAGCTGTGGGGAAAATAAAAAGAAATGCTAAAACACACCCGCATTAATATATACACAACAGCTTTCTACACAGTTTCCTATTTCTTTATTGCCCACAAGGGGCTACACACAGAGGGGACAAACAAGGACAGACAAAGGGATAAAGTTGATTACATCGATCCCAGTGCGTAACTGGTGCTTATTTAATCGACCCCGAAAGGATGAAAGGCTAAGTCGACCGTGGCGGAATTTGAACTCAGAAAGTAGCAGTAGACGAAATACCACTAAGCATTTTGCCCAACGTGCTAATGATTCTGCCCCACAGCTTTCCACACAGTTTCTGTCAACCAAATTCACTCACGAGATGTTGGTTGACCCAGGACCATAGAAGACACTTGCCCAAGGTGCTATTCTATGGGATTGAACCCAAAACCAAGTAGTTGCTAGGTGAGCTTCTTAACCACACAAGCATGCCTGTGCGTATATATGTACATGTATGTATATATGTGTGTGTGTGTGTGTGTATATATACATATACATATATATATGCATACATACACACGCGTGCTTGTGTGTGTGCCGCATTGTGGTTTGGGTGTTGGGTATACGACTGCAAAATTATGGGTTCAATTCCTAGCCAGAGCAGCAGGTATCCTTCAGCAAGGTACTTTATTTCATGTTACTCCAGTTTACTCAAGGGAAAATATGTTCAAGTGGGGCTGCTCTCTCTTCTGCCCCCAGCTATCAAATCCTCAAGGTTCCACAAGAAGCAGGGAAGTTGAAAGAGTACCTACATCGGCATGTGACCACAAAGCCGCTTAAAACAAGTGAAACCATGGCATAAGCTACCATGTCATACTTGTATGCAGGTGACAGCTAAGATCTTTAAGCCTAACCCTAAATCAAAAAGCACAAAGGTCCTCCTGCAGTCAGTGGCTCATAAAGTCAGTTCCCCCTAATTTGTAACGTATACATTTCTTCCTTCGATGGCAAGCTAGTCTGTTGCAGGATATAGCAGATTATTTGCCAAGTGAGTGGACTGGAGCAACATGAAATTCAATGCTTCACTCTTGAACACAACACATCATCACTCTGTCCAGAAACGTAGAATAAGTCCTGGGGTCGATTTGCTCGACTAAAGGCGGTGCTCCAGCATGGCCACAGTCAAATGACTGAAACAAGTAAAAGAGTAAAGAGTAAGAGTATTATTATTATTTATTATCTAACTGAACACGATGCATCCATTTCAAAGTAAATGTATATAAATGACCATCGTGAAATACAACAATATATATATATACATATATATATATATAATCATCACTTAACATCCATTTTCAAGGCTGACATGGTTTGGATGATTTAACAGGAGCTGGTAAGCCAAAGGACTGCACCAAGCTCTACTGTTTATATACATACATACATACTTACCTATCTATATACACCTGTATATATGTTTGAATGTATGTCCGTATATAGCTTCATGTAACCAGAGAGTTTGCCCTCGCACCCCCATCACTACCATCTTTATCTTATTCCCAGCTACTCCTACCTACCCCTCTATAATGTAGCGTCCCCATGTATCTCCTCTATAACAAGACACATGTGCTTGTCCCTTTATCACGTCTCAGCCTCTCAACATCTCACATAAAGCCACCTCCCCATCGCAAATATTCCCAAACTTAGTCGAGGTGACAGTGGGGAGAGCATCTTCCTGTTCTTTCCCAGACTGGCAAGTTACCCGGTGACCACACTGGGGGGCAGTGGTATGAATAAAGCACCCTGAACACTCCATAAAGAGGTTGACGTTAGGAATGGCATCCAGCAATAGAAAGCATGCCAAAACAGACAACTGGAGCCTGTTGCAGCTCTTTGGCTCTCCAGATCTTGTCAAACCACCCAACCTATACCAGCATGGAAAATGGATATTAAATAAGGATGGATGGAGATGTACCAGTAGAGCGCTAAGAGCACCGTTCGAGCGTGATCGTTACCAGCGTCGCCCTCCTGGCACTTGTGCAGGTGGCACATGAAAAGTCATTCGAGCGAGATCGTTACCAGTGTCACTGGACTGTGCAGGTGGGATGTAAAATACACCATTTTGAGCGTAGCCATTGCCAGTACCGCCTGACTGGCCTTCGTGCCAGTGGCACGTAAAACCACCCACTACACTCTTGCAGTGGTTGGCGTTAGGAAGGGCATCCAGCTGTAGAAACTCTGCCAAATCACATTGGAGCCTGATGTAGCCATCTGGTTCACTAGTCCTCTCAGTCAACTCGTCCAACCCATGCTAGCATGGAAAGCAGACGTCAAACGATGATGATGATGATGATGATTTTATATAT
>NC_068989.1:88211006-88212441 GCF_001194135.2 Octopus bimaculoides
ATATATATATATGTATATATATATACACATATATATACATATTTATTGAGTGAAACAAATAAGAGCTAAAATGATACAAGAAATCATTGATGAGAAGACTTCTAAGTGAATACTTGACTTGCTGAAAATAACAGCCAAATTTCCACCAAATTACATGCTACCTAATGAAAAAAAGGACAGATATTGTATAATGAATATAGAGTTAGAACGGAAGAAGGGATGGTCACAAATGGAATGTATCTGATCATAGGCCTACTGGATTAGGACTAAGTTAATACAACTACCACCACATAGTAGTAGTAGTAGTGGTGGTGGTGGTGGTGGTGGTGGTAGTAGTAGTAGTAGTAGTAGTAGTAGTAGTAGTAGTAGCAGCAGCAGTAGTAGTAGTAGTAGCAGTAGTGGGAGGAGCAGCAACAGCAATAATAATCTCTTAGGTAAGTCCAAATTTGTTGGGGGTGGGAGCAAGCGAAAGTAGAGGGAGACAAAGAGAGAGAGAGAAGGGTAGGGGGGGATAGAAACTGCAGTCCAAGATAATGAATGCTATAGAATTTTGCCATAGATGGCTGGCTTCTGAAAGAGTCAACAGAAAATGCAGCCACCATAGCTGAGTAGCTGGGGGTGAGGGGGGAGTGGAGGAGGAGCAGGAGGGGACGCGCAGGTACAACTTCACACCTCAGAATATATATATACTAACAGATATTAGATGTAATGTGATGTGCAGGTATGGAGAAGGTCATGAACAAGAAGACAGACCACACACACACATACAAGCGTAGATGTATTTATACACATATTTAGACAGCCACAGATTATGCACATACTTTCTGACATAAATAAGCATACAGACACATACAAGAAGCACACAAACTAATATATATATATATATATATATACATATATAAATATATATACAGACAATAGGTGAGAGGTGGATATGCTCATTGTAGAAAACATGTACCAGTGCTCAAATGATTTTGACTTAACCCTTTCGTTCCCGTATTCATTTTGAGATGCTCTGCGTTTCTTTTAATTATTTTCGATATAACAAAGAATTTAGTAAAATAATTGCGCTATCATTCAGCTAGTGTTAGGGACATAAATTGTGACTAAGGTTTGGTGGAAGATTTTAATTCAGAACTTATGAAAACAAGACATTTGTACTACAGAGTCAGAAGTGGTATCAGCTGGTTTGGTAACGAAAGGGTTAAACTTTGAATTCTTCAGCCAGAATTGGGTCCATGATATCAGGAGTGACTATAAAACTATAAGAGAAATCAAGGCAAACTTGATCACTATCTCCATATATATGTATGTGTGCATGCATATATATATATATATACACACACACACACACACACAGAGATACATATTTATATATATGTATGCATGTATATATGTATATATATATATATATATATATATATATATATATATA
>NC_068989.1:88212727-88227727 GCF_001194135.2 Octopus bimaculoides
ATATATATATATATATATGAATGATGATAAACAGACATTATATCTGTACATCTTCATGCAGATCCTGACAGAAAAAGAACACAGTCATCCCTAACATACACACACAGTTGTGTTCATAGAGATATTCAAAACCACACATTTTATAGGTAAATATAGCAGATTTAAAACAGATAGACAATAGTCATTCCAGCACCCACCCACACACAATATACCTATATCTATATATGCATCTCTCCCTCCATATACATACATGATATTTATATATATATATATATATATATATATATGTATCTCACTCTTTAAGTGTTTGTGTGTGTGTATATACATATATAAATATATATATATATATAGCTATCTATCTTTCTTCATCTACATATATCTCATCTGTGTGTGTGTGTGTGTATGTGTGCATAATAGATGAGTGAACAAGACTGAGATGCTTGGGAAGGCTTAACACAGAAATGCATACAGATACTTTGACAGATACACACAAGCAAACACATACATACACGCACACACACATACACAAAACATTAAGCTTAACAGAAAACAATCCAAGGTCCCCTCTCCCTCAACTATCTCTCTCTCTCTCTCTCTCTCCACCTTCTTCAACCAGCTAAATATGCCACACAGGTTCAGTTAACTACGGCACCGCTTCCTCCTCCTCCACCATCACCACCACCACTACTACTACTACTAGCAGAAGACTTATATCAATTTAGGCTTTGATACAATTTCTTCACACAACCAGAGCAAGGTGACCCAGATCTAGTTAGTAGTAGTGGTAGTAGTAGTAGTAGTAGTAGTAGCAGCAGCAGCAGCAGCAGCAGCAATGGCAGATGCACCATTACTATTTTTAACATCGCCACCAACCTCATCACCAGTTTGCTTTGGTTACACTTTAAATGCACTTTGGAAAGGCATAAATAAGCTTCACACCAGCCTCTTCCTCCTCCTCCTCCTCTGCCCCACCTACAACAACCACTGCAAATCAGTGACTGCCTGCCCGGTCTCCCCAGTCTCCTCGATACCTCGACTGATATTACTGAGCAGAAAACCCCTTGAAAATTACCAAAAAGGAACAGTTAATGCTGCTGCTGTTGCTCCTACTACTACTGCTAAATAATAACAATAATAATATTTATAGTACTACCACATGTACTACAACAGAGAACTCCCACACACAAATTTCTAAAGTCCCTTCTCTCTCTCTCACACTTAATGGAGATCTTTATAAATCAACAGCTTAATAGTATGCATAAATGTGGCAATATTGTTTGGCTGTGTCTGAGGTCGACTTTGCCTTTCATCCTTTCGGGGTCGATAAATTAAGTAACAGTTGCACAGTGGGGTCAATGTAATCGACTGGCTCCCTCCCCAAAGATTTCGGGCCTTGTGCCTAGAGCAGAAAAAATATTGTCTGGCTGTGTAAATATAAGCAAATTGTGTAAGGAGAGACGCATACAAATAGAGGCACACACACACACACATTCCTTTATAACTCTATAGGCATGATCCTGATACAGGTGCTGTGCCTGGGGCCAACACAGCCCTTAAAAGGCTGGTGAGATGTTCACTGTTAATTGCCATATTTTCCAGTGTACAGGGTTGAGTTTTTCTGACCAAAATTTATAGCCGAAAAAGATAGCTCAACTTATATACCAAGATGACTTTAGACGACCAATGATTCTATTGGGAATGCAGCAGGATTTGCAACAACAGTGACAAATGATTGAATATTTAGACTATATATTAGGTTGACTTGTATGCAGGAAAACAGCATGGACAGGATGGTAACTGCAGAGGATCAACCTTGTGGGAGAAAGGGCAAGGGTGGAAAACCTGATAGAGGTGACAAGAAGAAGAGAGGAGGGAGTCAGGAGTGGCCAAGTAGAGACAGGACAGTGGTTCCCAAACCTTTTCAGGTTGCTGCCCCCTTGACATCCAGGCCACCACATTCCTAGTGCCCTCACCCCAACTAACCATCACAAACATAGACCTCTTTCTGAAGTAAATTCAAAGCAACTGTATTTCACAAATAAAACTTAACCTAATGAACGCATTATTACCTCCGCCTTAGCGAAGGCAGGAGTATTGCTTTCAGTCGTGTTTGTTTGTTTGCCTGTGGACAAGAATTCTCAAGAACCGCTGGATGGATTTGGATGAAACTTTCAGGGATGTTTGGCCTCGTGACTGACACAAACTGATTAGATTTTGGGATTGATCCAGATTTTGGGATTGATCCAGAACCGGACAAGGATTATTTTTCCTGTTTTTAACTTAATTTTTGCGAGCAGTCGGGTTCATTTTCAGTATTCTCGTTAGTGAGAGCAATTGAGTTTATTTCAGATATTCTCATTTAAAAATCATCTCTGGCTAATCGTTGAGAGGACATTGGTGTTGACTTGGCAGAGGTTTGTGCTCTCTGAGTGCTCTTGTTTTGTTTGTTTTTACATGAATTCACCACCCCATTATTGCCCCACTTGCTACATGAATCACTACCCATCATTGCCCCACTTTTCTTCAATGACCCCTTGGAATTTTCCACTGCCCTCAGGGGAGCAATACCACCTGCTTTGGGAACCACTGATATAGGATATAAACAGCCAGCTCTAAACAGCAGAAAGAAGATACTGCAGTAGAGATACAAAAAGGAGAGAAATAACATTGTTACAGTTTGCTGGTGAATGACATCATGGCGTTGGAGTTGGTTAACCTTTCTTTGGATGTGGTTTAACCCAGGGGTCCTCAAAACCTGACTGCAGACCAGCACTGGGCTACACAGAAACAATAAATTTTTAAACTTTATTTCTACTGTATTTATTACTTGCATTATACATGTATTAGGTATGTAATAATAGATTCACATATTGTGCACTTTGTGTCTTGTGTTAGACATGATCCCTTGGCCTGTGGAGCAAAAAAAAAAAGGTGTGGCCCACCGGTTTAATCCTTCCACATGTAAACTGGTCATATCCAGTCTGAACATTCTATCTCTTTTATGCTCAAACTCACCAGATTTCGCTTCCTACACTTACCCTACAATGTCATTCTAAAAATGACATCATGGCATTCAATTGTTAAACCTTTCTTCTTCCACAGTTCTGATGAAATTTCTTGTGAATGAATTTTGTACAGAAACTGTGAGGGAGAGGGCGAGAGAGAATGAGAAATAGAGAGAGAGAGAGAGAGAGAGAGAGAGAGAGAGAGAGAGAGAGAGAGAGAGAGAGAGAGAGAGAGAGAGAGATAGAGAGAGAGAGAGAGAGAGAGAAAATGTGTGAGTGTGTTTCTCCTCTCACTACTTGAAAAGGAGTGTTTGTTTATGTCCCCCACAATTTACCAGTTCAGCAGAATAAACTGTTAGAATAAGTATGACACTGGAAGTTAGCACTGAGATCAATTTGTATGACTAATTCTAACAGTTTGTGTGACTAACAGTCACATCTACCAAATCTTGAAGCGACCACATAATGCCTGGCAGATTCAAAGAGACTCTGGATAAATAAGGATTACGTTTGATGAAATAATCTGAATGCTAAAGGGTTGCGATGTATGTTTAGCAGTTGTAACAAATGAGAGGGCTGTAGTGGCTTTCATTATTGGTTTGACCTCAAAGAATTAGGCGCTGTGAAGGGCTAAAATATTTTCTGGCTCTTCAAAGGAAACCCATTGTGTGTGTGTGCATGTTTATGTGTGTGTGTGTATTCTTTTACTTATTTCAGTCATTTGACTGTGGCCATGCTGGAGCACCACCTTTAATCAAGCAAATTGACCCCAAGACTTATTCTTTGTAAGCTTAGTACTTATTCCATCGGTCTCTTTTGCCGAACTGCTAAGTTATGGGGACATAAACACACAACCATCGGTTGTCTAGCAATGGTGACGGGGACAAACACAGACGCACAAACATATATATATATGTATACAATGGGCTTCTTTCAGTTTCCGTCTACCAAATGTCTTGTTTTCATAAGTTCTGAATTAAAATCTTCTACCAAACCTTAGTCTCAATCTATGTTCCTAACACTAGCTGAATGATAACTAAGTTATTTTACTAAAATCAATTGAAAGAAACACAGAGCATCTCAAAATAAATACGGTAACAAAAGGGTTAACACCTCCACCATTTGCCTTTGTTACCTTCAGATACTATACTCTGCCTGCAAGCACCCCGGTCAAATCTCCAGTCTAACGATAGCTTCCTCACACTTCCACCCCTTCCTCCACCCAATCTCAGAGGCCTTTTAAAGAGTCACCAGCACTGCTCTCTCTCCTTTCTGACTAAAAAACAAATTTTAAAAAATTTCCTAACGCACAAACATACTTTCCAGACATAAATGGTGCAGCTACAGGTATAGGCGTGGCAGTGTTGTTAGAGGTTTGCTTCACAGTCACACGGTTTCAGGTTCAATCTCACTGCAAGGCACCTTGGGCAAATGTCTTCTACTATAGCCCCAGGTCAACCAAAGCCTTGTGAGTGGATTTTGGAAATGGAAACTAAAAGATGCCCATCATATATGTATATATATATATATATGTGTGTGTGTGTGTGTGTGTGTGTATGTATGTATCATCATCATCATTTAGCGTCCATTGTCCATGCTGGCATGGGTTGGACAGTTTGACCAGGGCTGGCACGCTGGAAGGCTACACCAGGCTCCAGTCTGATCTGGCATGCTTTTTTTATGGCTGGCTGCCCTTCCTAATGCCAACCACTCCGGGAGTGTAATGGGTGCTTTTACGTGCCACTGGATTGTGTGTATGTATGTATGTAGAGATGTGTACATGTGTGTACATGAGTGCATGTATGTATTTGTTTGTCCTTGTCTTAATATCATGTGATTGTTGCAAATGAATATTATTCCTTTCCAACATTTTGCAAAAACCTATCTGGCCAAAGGGAGATATTACCATATTTGGAAACAAGGGAGGGTTGGTGACCAGATGGGCATCTGGCTGTACAAAATCTACCTCAACAAACTTTGACCCATGCAAGCAGAGTAAAGTGGACATTAAAACAATGATGATGATGATGATGATGACAGGTACATCGTCACACATGCAAATTAAATACACGTTTCACATATACTCATCCACCTAAGCACATATCAGAACATACATGTACATTTCATGGACCCACAACTGTAGACACCAACAAACACACACCCACAAACCTATATATACCAGTACACACACACACACCTGTATATGCTAGTTCACACGCACACACATCCACTCACCCAAAGCAATTGTCAAAAAGAAGACATCTTTGGATTTTCTTGGCTTCATTAAAACTGTTGTGTTTGAGTGTGTGTGTGTGTGTGTGTTTGTGCGTGTGTATGTATGCTGTGTAGGCATGTCAATGTGTAACACACACACACACACATATACATGATAATCAACAAAAAAGATGTTAGGTCCATAAGACTAGAATAGGTTCACAAAAACAGATGGAACGATAGTAAAGGAGTGGAGGGAGGGAGTTAACGGGGAGGAGGGTTACACAGTAGTAATAGTAGATGTGGTGGTGGTGGTGGTGGTGATGGTGATGATGATGATAGTACAGTGGTGATAATGGTTGGTATAGTAATGATGCAGTGATGGTAGTAGTAGTAGTAGTAATATAGTGGTGATGCAGTGACGGTGGTGGCTGAAGTAGTAGTGATGGTGTAGTATGGGGGGTGGGGCTAATGGTAGTGGTGTAGAAATAGTTAAGGCAATATCAAAAATAGTAATACCAAATAATAGTAAAGGTGGCGGTGGCAGTAGTAGTGGTGGTGGTAATAGTAATAGTAGAATAAGAGTAATGGTGATTGAGGTAATGATAGTATAACCAGCTGCAACAGCAGTAGTAGTAGTAGTAGTAGTAGTAGTAGTGGTGGTGGTGGTGGTGTAGTGGGTAGTGGTGGTGGTGGTAGTAGTAGTAGTGGTAGTGGTAGTGGTGGTGGTGGTGGGGTGGGTAGTGGTAGTAGTAGTAGTAGTAGTAGTGGTGGTGGTGGTGGTGGTGGTAAGAAGAGCTAGCAAAAATGACATATGCATACATCCACAAACACAGACATAACAGACATACATAAGCACCCAAACACACACAATCAGCTGTGTAGAAATAGGAACACACACACACACACACACACACACACACACACACACACACACAACTACACACACACACACACACACCAGTGGAGAGAAGGCAGTTGTTAGTGATGTGTTTGAAATGCATTAGCAAGCTGCAGCCAAGTGTTGCCAACTGGAATAGGTTGGTTGTGTGTTAATAAACACAGGTAAACCACTGCATGGTAGCAGTGAGAGGAGGGTGCATATATGCACTTGTGCGTGTGTGTGTGTGTGTAGTTGTAAGAGTAGGAGGAAGAGGAAGGAGGGGAAGTGAAGGGGAGGTGCTGTTGAAGAGAGATGTATCAGGAGGAGGTAAAGCATGTCAGAGGGGAGAAAAGACCCGGACACCCCCCCCTCTAAACATGACTAAATACACCCATGTACACCAGACCACACACACAGAGGTACACCTGGGTATATACATGTGCGTTTACTCAATCATACACACATGAGCCTCAACCATACATAAATATACACTTGATCATAAACATATTTGTACACCCGACTAAGCCCATACACATTGCCACATACATATACTAGAATATACACACACACATACACACACACATACACGCACATGCAATCACATGCCTACCCATACACATATGTACACCCAGTCAGAAGCACACACACACACACAGTTACATATACCCGACTGAATATACACACACACATTTATGTACACCCGACTATATATATATACACACACATTTGCATACATCTGACTATATATACACACTCATTTACATACACCCACATACACTTGATTATACACACACACACTTACATACACACATTTACATACCCCGACTATATATATATATATATATATATATATATATATATATATATACACACACATACACACATATTTACACACACCCGACTATATATACACACACCCAACTATATATACATACACACATTTACACACACCCGACTATATATACACACACATATTTACACATACCCGACTATATACACACACATATATTTACACACACCCGACCATATATTTACACACACCCGACCATATATACACATACACATTTACATACACCCGAACACACACACACACACATACATACACACTACATGTGCACCCGACTGTATAGACACACATTACATGTCTTACCACATGTACACCTGACCATGAGCATACCTAACTGCAGCTACGTACATGTACACCTGACCATGCATACATACATAACTACATTCAGCAACAGATAACACACAGTGTACGCTAACCTGACCCACGTATACATATAAGCATGCAAGAACAATGAGAACAACATGCACAAACACATACACATGTATCTATAAAGACACACATGTGTGTACATCCATAGGAGCAAGGAAAAGTGGACATTAAAACGATGATGATGATGATGGTGGTGGTATATACATGGTATATATATATGGTGGTATATAGAGAAAACTAACACATTCACATAAGCATATGTATAAACACGAACACACACACACACACACATATACACACACACGCACACATACACACAAATACACCATTTCCACCCTGTGTTTCAGAACATGTAAAGGAAAAGAAAAAAAGAAAGAATTCAGGTACTCAGCCAGACGTAAAGAGACAGGAAAGATGAGAGAGAGAGAGAAAGAGAGAGAGTTTGAAACATAGAGATTGAGAAAAAGATAAAAAGACAGAGACGCAAAGAGAGGGGGGGAAGAGTTATTGATAGAGAGAAACAGAGAGAGAGGAAAAGAGAGAGAGAAATAGGAGAAAGAGGTAAGCAGACAGAAAGACAGAGAGAAAGAGATAGGACGTGTTTGTCGTGTGCATAAGGAAAAGGAAGACAACAAGAATGCATGTAGATAGTGCAGCTGCACCAGACAGAAATGGCTAAAGTGCATGTAGCATGATAACAACAGAGATGAAGAGACATTCAAGTGCAGAAATGCTAGCAACCTACATACGTGTATAAGAGTGTGCATGCATATATATATCTATGTGTGTGTGCGTGTATGTATATATATATATATGTATGTATGTATAAATAAATATACACACATACATTCATACAGACTCTCACACACATATGTATATACATGTACAAACACAGGCATACACCAAAACATGACTTGCACCATGGGAACACACAGAGGTGCAGCAGTTTATCAGCAGTGACAGAAACTGCATCTGATTGCACAGATTGAGAGTGAGTGGGGAGGGGAAGTAGGAGAAGGAATGAGCGAATATATATATATATATATATATATATATATGCATGTATATATACATTGACAAACGTATACACTTATACATACATATGTACACATATTCACATTGTTGTTCCCTATCCCCACCCATGTCAGCATAGGCTGCGGAGAGGGAGCATTTTTTTGAGGCAGGATTTTACAGCTGGTAGCTCTTAGAGACACCATCCATTTATTCACCTTTGACAAAACAATGCACCTATTCTACCACACTCACCCATACACATGTATACATAAACATACATACATGTAGACACACACACACAAAAACATATATATATGAATACATGAATAAACACTCACACTCACATATATATACACATATCATACACACATCCATATATATAAACACATGCATACATATCTATATAGACACACACACATACATACACCCATATTTACACACACACATGCATATACATATATATATATATATCGTAGCACTCCGTCAGTTATGATGTGGGTTCCAGTTGATCCGATCAACGGAACAGCCTGCTCATGAAATTAACGTGCAAGTGGCTGGGCACTCCACAGACACGTGACAAGGCTGGCCCCTTTGAAATACAAGTACAACAGAAACAAGAAGAAAGGGTGAGAGAAAGTTGTGGTGAAAGAATACAGCAGGGTTCGCTACCATCCCCTGCCGGAGCCTCATGGAGATTTAGGTATTTTCGCTCAATAAACACTCACAACGCCCAGTCTGGGAATCGAAACAGCGATCCTATGACTGCAAGTCCACTGCCCTAACCACTGGGCCATTGCGCCTCCCCATATATATATAAACATATGAATACATGACTAAACACACACACACACACATATACATATATATCATACACACATACATGTATAAACATCCATATACCTTCATCCATATATATAAACACATGCATACATATCTATATACAGACGCATGCACACACATACACATTACTATCATTTTACTTCAGCTTTCCCTGCTGGCATGGGTTGAATGGACCATCATGCCCATATCATTTCTTAATCGGGCCACTGCTTCTATAGACTGGTTCCCGAATGCCCTGCCCTTCTTTATGCCGAACCCTTTATAGGGTGCACTGGCTGCAATTTCTTATGGCATCAAAAGTTGGAATAGTTCTCAGAAACAGGACTAAAGGACTTCACAGCCCTGTGCAAACGTATGCACACAAGCACCATAAAGGTGCATATGTGTGTGACTGTGGTAAGAAGTTTGCTTCCTAACCACATGGTTCTGGGTTCAGTCCCACTTTGTGACACCTTGGGCAAGCGTCTTCTACTATAGCCTCAGGCTGATCAAAGATTTCTGAGTAGATTTGATAGATGGAAACTGAGAGAAGCCTGTTATATTATATCCAAGTGTGTGAGTTTAGGTCTCCATAACAGAGCAATTCAGCAAAAGAGACTGATAAAATAAGTCCCAGGCTTGAAAAACAAAAAAGTAATAGGGTTGATTCATGCAACTAAAAATCTTTGAATGCAGTGCCCCAGCATGGCCACAGTTTAATGGCTGAAACAAGTAAAAGATAGAAGATACGAACTCACATCCAACTACGAATCTCCATGAGAGACACAAAACCATGTACACATACGCCTAATGTCATCCTCAGAATAAATGTACTTCTATGTTGTCATTGCATGTACTAGAAATAGAAGCCAAATTCCCCTCAGAATACATCGTATTATCCGAGAAAAGAAAGACACTGGATAATGTAGTCTAAGACATATAAAACGGTTGGACGATTGATGGTGGGGTGAATTTGATCACAGGTGTGCAACATCACAACAATAATAAAATGCTTTATGTTATAGGCACAAGGCCTGAAATTTAGTGGAGGAGACTGGTTGATTACATTGATCCCCAGTGCATAACTGGTACTAATTTCATCAACCCTGAGAGGATAAAAGGCAAAGTCAACCTCAGCGGAATTTGAACTCAGAACGTAAGAGCAGACGAAATACCGCTAAGCGTTTCGCCTGGCGTGCTAATGATTCTGCCAGCTCCATACCTGACACAACAATAATATCAATTACAATACATTCACACACACACACACACACACCAATATCTATAAATACATACAAATACATACCAAACATAGAGGAACATACAGGAAAGCATGTAGGACACACACACACACACAGAGTGCACTAGTTGTGAGAATTGGGGGAAAATGTTATGTTGTAATGTGTGTGCATTTGTAAAGAGTGAGGACAAAGCTGACAATTATCACACCCATCATCATCATCATCATCATAACCATCAGAAAAATCATCATCATCACCATAACCAGCATCATTCTGATCTTCTTCCTCATCACCACCACCACCACCACCACCACCGACCAGCACCACTGTCATTACACAATTCACACACACACACACACACACACACACACACGTCTCTAGAGATCTCCTCATTGCCTAAGACCAGGCAACATTGTTATGCAATGAACTTCCTCCTCTAGCAGATATCTGCCTCGCAGTTTTATTATTGATATTGTTATTAATGACATAATTGTTAGTTATGTGAGAGAGAGAAAGAGAGAGAGAGAGGGAGAGAGAGCATAAGGGGAAATTAAAAAGAGAGAATGAAAGATAGAGAGAAAGAAAGAGAGAAAGCATAAAGCGAAATAAAAAGAGAATGAAAAGAAGAAGGAGAAAGAAGAAGCGAGAGAGAGAGAGAGAGAGAGAGAGAGAGAGAGAGAGAGAGAGAGAGAGAGAGTTGGAGACAATAGGCATAAGTGACAGCATGAATGCATGTGGGTGTATATGTATTTGTGAGTTGCATGCATGTGTATGTACGTAATAGTTTTCTGTGTGTAACATGTAGCAGTAATGATCTCAATGCCACACTACATTGTGTAATAAAGGGTTTCTAACAAAGTCATAAAGCCGCAAATTTTGTAGTAAGATGATAGCTGATTATATTTGATCTCATATACTTGACCAGTCAAATGGTGGTCAATTGGAAGAAAGGCTACAGTGTTGCACAAATGTATTGTACTATTTAGTTTTGTGATTTCTCTTCTGATTTCAAATCCAGTCAAGTTCAAATTTGTCTTTCATCCTTGCAGGTTTGATAAAATAAAATATCAGCTATAGTCCCAGGATCGATTCTCTATCTGTCTGTCTGTTTATCTATCTGTCTATCTATCTATCTATCCATCCATCCATCCATCTAGCTATCTTTTTTTTTTTCCCCTGATCCTTTTTGATCTGAATTTTACTTTTTTTTTTACTTATTTTTCCCCTTTTCTTCATTTTCGAAAAGAAAAGCTCTTCATTTGTATTTATCCCCTCTGTGTTCAGCCCTGTGTGGCCAATAAAGAAATTTATCTATCTATCTATCTATCTATATCTTTCTTTCTCTCTCTCTCTCTCTCTCTCACACACACACACAGAACCCATTGCACCACACTGAAAGATGGGCATGAGGGAGCAATTATAGTGCACCCATCCTCCTCAAAACAACCGCTTTTATTTCACTGCAGCAGAAGAATGCAGTGACAGGGCTCTGGCAATGATAAGGATGAGGACCTGGTTAATGTTTATTCAATCCACATAAGAAAGCTGGAAAACAAATTCTGCTACGATGGGATTCAAACTCAATGTACAAAGCTCCAAATGTAGACGACAACCAACAACCATCACAATAAACACCACTCCATTTACACAAACACATTTTTCTTCCTTCACTTCTCTAAAACTGGTTCACCAATGTTACATGCAACACCAACAACATTGTTAAGTATCAGACCTTATATACCACACTGCTTTGCATCACTCCCCCGTCCTGAATGTCTTTGGTAGCATTTATTCTGTTGCAAGCATTCAACCCAGATCCCATAGAGTTGAGGCCTCAAGCTGGCTGTCGGGGGGCTCTATCAGTACCACCAGTGTGACAGGGTGTAAAATGGCTATACCCCGTATCCCTCTTCCTTTACTAACTTCAACAACATTTAACATCCCCTTTTTCCATGCTGGAACCAACAAGCCAAAAGGGTTGCATGAAGTTCTCATGTTTCCTTCCGCATGATTTCTGCAGCTAGATGCCCTGCCTAATGCCAGCCACTTTTATAGAATGTACTGGGTGCTTTTTTTTTTTTTTTGAGGCACTAACACTAGCGAGATCACCAAGATGAGACCCCTTAACCCATTACCTCCCATACTTCTATTAAGTGGAATTTTTTTATGTAACTTTGATTTCTAGCATAAAACAGCCTTAGAAACACGCTGGAATGATCAAAATAACATTTCAAATAGAAATAAGCGAGATATTGAGTGAAAAACTAGCAAACCTCATTTGAATATCAGAGAAATATACCTAGTAGATATAGCAAAAAGGTTAGGTATGTGTAAATATTGACAGATAATTACGAAATTTGTAATTTTTAAGTGATCTCATACGAGATCACTGGTAGGTAATGGGTTAACTGAATGGAGTATAGTATTAAAAGATGTGAATGTATGATAGAGGAACAGGAATAGGTGTTCTGTCAAGAGAGATGAGTACAAAGTTTGCCCCAGGATGAAATAAAAGAACACCTGGAATCCACCCTTCCACACCCTTTGCAGGAAGACTGGGCTGAGCAAGCTTGGTCTTCTTTAACAAATATGCACATTTTATTTTAAAGTAACTTGATTCATCATCATCATTTAATGCCCATTTCCCATGCTGGCATGGGTTGGACAATCTGACAGCAGCTTGTAAGGCCAGGGGCTGCACCAGGCTCCACTGTCAATTCTGGCATTGTCTGTTTCTACAGCTGGATGCCCTTCCTAATGCCAACCACTTTACAGAATGTACCGAGTGCGTATTACTAGTGCTTTATATGTACCAATGCTTTTTACATGACACAGTCAATATGCTTGCCTTTCTAGTTTTTGTTATTTAGAGTAATCTGAACACCAAAAAGTTAACCGAATTCCCTCGGTAACTAGTCACACTTTAACACTTCTAGTAACTTTATAGCTTGGTTTATCAATTTGATATCTCTGTACTTGCCTCTCTCAAGAACATCAACTTCAACCTTGCAGTAGTTGATGATGATGATGATGATGATGCTGTGCTTGTCATTGGATATGACACCTTCCTGTACTATTTTATTTACAAGTAACTAGTGAAGGAGGGATACAGCCTTCACTAACGAAAAACTTAGAATTCACAATTAACCATCAATCCCATTTTTTTCTGATGAGTATAATGTCTATCTGGATTGTGTTCATCTGACTGGTAAGTGATGAAGTGATGCGTTGGCTTCCTGCAGTTAATTTTTGTAATGATTTCATCATGAACATCATCATTTAACGTCCATCTTCCATGCTGGCATGGGTTTGATGGTTTGACAGGACCTAGCAAGGTAAAGAGCCACACCAGGCTCCACTTGTCTGTTCTGGCACAGTTTCTATGGCTGGATGGTCTCTTCCTAACACCAACCACATTACAGAGTGGACCAAGTGCTCTTCACATGGCATCAGCACCAGTGAGGTTTGTTTTGGCATGGTTTTTACAACTGGATGCCCTTCCTAACACCAAGGTACAAAAGCTTGTGTGGTCAACACTTCTCATGTGGTCACCAATTTAATGGTCAGGGTTTATTTGAGGGAGACCATGGATAGAGTCAAACAGCTACACAGAAGCTTGTGAGGTCATCACTTCTTGTAAGGGTCACCACCTTAAAATTGGTAGGGGTTAATAAGGTTTATTTAAGAGCAAACTTGGATGCTATATGGAACAGGAAAAACTGTTATACAGAAATATCCTTGCTGGACACATAAAATATTATTCCTGTTGATGCTACTAGTTTTCTATTTTTGTGTTGTTTGTTTTTTTCTTCTTCCAGTTAACCTTCTCCTTCAATGACAATGATAAATGGTCAAGACAAGAGCAAAAGAAACCAATACACACACACACACACGAATGGTAGCTAAATAATTCAGACTTACACCCACCACTGAAGTGACTGACATTATTTTATCCAGTGTTTCAAATACAATTTTGATGTTCTGGAATATTTTATCACAAAACACACACACACACACACACAAACACACACACACACACACACACACACAAACACATACCCAAAGACACCCACAACACACTGGAACACACACACAGAATACATCACGAACACATGGATACACATCACATTAACACTATACCACACACAAATACACAGGTTGGAACCACAAAGCACCGAGTATGGTGGCAGAGGTGGTGGTAGCGGTGGTGGTGGTGGTGGTGGTAGTGGTATCAGATGAAAATATTGAAGAGAGAGAGAGAGAGAGAGAGAGGGGGAAAGCTACAGCCTAAAGGTAAGGAGGACAATTGGTAGTGCTACAATGTCATCATAGCTAAACAACTGCAATGTTTTTAAAGACATGCATCTTAACTGCAGCTTCACACACATACACATACAACAGTGCTGCAATCACTTAATTTACAGCACAGACAATAGCAGCAGCAGTCCAGAACACACACACACACACACGTGTGTGTGTGCATTTGTCTGTATGTTTGCGTATGTGTGTCACCTCTGTTCTTTCTCATACACTTGAATATTCCATACATGCATGTATACATGTGTGTATGTATACATATATATATATATATATATTTATATATATATA
>NC_068989.1:88228774-88232816 GCF_001194135.2 Octopus bimaculoides
AGAGAAAGGGACAGGAAGACAGACAGAAGGACAGAGAGAGAGAGAGAGAGAGAGCTAGAGAAAGGGACAGGAAGACAGACAGAAGGACAGAGAGAGAGAGAGAGAAACAGACAGACAGATAGACAGAGAGAAATAGATATATATAGAGAGAGAGGGGGAGAGAGAAGGGGAAAGAGAGAGACAGAGAGTAAAAGGGGTTTAACTGGCTAATAACACAAGAGGCATTGATGTAACAACAAATGCACACAAGAGGATATGCAAAGTGCATTGGCGTAAGGAGGGAAAAGTGAATGGTTGCATGTGGTTCAGAAGGGAGGAGAAGCTAAGGCCGGCGTTGTTAACAGGTGGCCATTGATAACAGACCAAATGAGCCAGCACAATTTTTCTTTTGCCTGTTTCGGCCTGAGTGGGACGGTGTCCATTTTGGCTGGGTCTTTCTTCCTTTCACACACACACACACACACGTATATATATATACACAATTTGCACCGAGTATACATACACAATTTGCATCAACACATACAACATATACACATACATGCACATGTGTACATACACAATTTGCACCAATGCACAGACACACACACACACAACTATACACATATACATACACAAATTCCACGAATGTGCATACACACACACACACGAGTATACACGTATACATACACAATTTGCACCAATGCACACAGACACATACACACGAGTATACACACACAATTTGCATGAATGCATACAACCACACACATGTACATACACAATTTGCATCAACACATACAACCACATGTGCACATACATGATTTGCACCAACGCACGTACATAGACACACACACACAAGTATACATATATACATACACAATTTGCATCAACACATAACCACACATGCACACACACACACACAAACCTTGAGGAAACACACTGACAAAAATGCAACAACATACACACGTCTACATAAACATACAAACACAAGTGTACATAGATACATACACAATTTGCATCAAACACATACAACCACACACACACACACAAACATGCAAGAAACATACACTGACAAAAATGCAACAACATATACACAGAAACACATGCAGATAACATACACACATATGGACATAGACAAAAACGCAGTAACACACAAACACACAGACACACACATGCAGTAAACACAAATATAAACACACACCTGCAGTAACACACATGCAGAAGAACAAAGTGCAGACATACAAACACACACAGGGACAAACATACACGCACACAAGCACGCATTTGCAGTGAACAACCTCTGAAGTTCACTGCATGATTGCAGCTTCTCTCAACGCCACCTCCTCCTCCTCCTCCCACACATCATCATCATCATCATCTGTTGCCTCCTCCTCCCCCTATTCTTTCCGTTCTCTCTCAGACCCTCCCCTCTTCCATCTCCACTCCCACCTCTCTATTGCCTTACCAATTTTACAATTTGCTAAAGAATGTGAAATAGTTACACAAAGAGATTGATACAGCAAGAGAAACACACACACACACACAGAGGACTTCTGAATGGTCATTTGACCTGCTAGAAATAGCAGGCCAGATCTCCCCTAAATATATACTCAACAGTATAAAAAAGAACGAAGGACACATTATATAATGTAGTTATAATAAATACCAAGTCTGGCAAAAAGAAATAAAAAAAATTAAATAAACATGGCTGCAACATCTTTGACCATAAGGTTGCTGGATGGATCAGGGCTAACCTGGGGGTGGAGATGCTAACCAAAGACCTAAATAGGAACAATAAATAATGTAGTCCTAGATATACTATGACAATACCTTCATGGCTGGATTGTCTTTGATTGTAGGTCTGCTCAATGGCTTCAAATTTTGGTACAGGGCCAGCAGTTTTTGAGGCGGGGGAGGGGGGGGGGTTGATTGCATTAACCCCAGTACTTGATTGCAACTTATTTTTATTGGGCCCCCAAAAGGATGAAAGGCAAAGTTGACCTTGGCGGAATTTGAGCTCAAATCATGAAGACGGATGAAATGTCATAAAGCATTTTGTCCAGAGTGCAAAATGGTTCTGCCAGGATGCTGCCTTTGTGCATAGGTCACATAACAACAAGAACATACACATGCATACATTCTTCTGTGTTGATGTGCCCAGATTCTAATGAATCCTATAACAAATATCCCCCCCCCCCTGTATATATAGTATTAATAATGGTCAGGAGAAGGGAGATTTTTCACATCTGAAATGTTATTAAACAGTTATTTACAGCATTCTTCAGTGGACCTACATGTGTTTCAACTGCATCAACTGCACACTGTAAGGTGCACAATTTGGCGTCATTTTTTATGCAGTTTCCTCAGGATCCATTATTTACTGCCATATATAGACAATCCAAACAAGAACAAGCAAGAAAAAACAACAATGCGAGGAACAAGTTATTGAAGACTCAGGAAAGCAAAGAAAAGAAAGAGGATTTCACGTTTCAAGCGGAGCTCTTCATCAGAAATATAGAAAAAGGCCAAAGAAGGGAAGACGGAGAAAGAAAATCGCCAATGATACATGCACGGTCACATATTGAAAATATATATTATTCTTTTACTTGTTTCAGTCATTTGACTGCAGCCATGCTGCAGCACCACCTTTAGTTGAGCAAATCGACCCCGTGACTTATTCTTTGGAAGCCTAGTACTTATTTTATCGTTCGCTTTTGCCAGACTGCTAAGTTATGGGGAAGTAAACACACCAGCATCGGTTGTCAAGTGACGGTGGGTGAACAAACACAGACACTCAAACATATACATATATACGACGGGCTTCTTTCAGTTTCCGTCTACCAAATCCACTCACAAGGCTTTGGTCGGCCCAAGGCTATAGCAGAAGACACTTGACCAAGGTGCCACGCAGTGGGACTGAACCCGGAACCATGTGGTTGGTAAGCAAGCTACTTACGACACAGCCACTCCTGTGCATATATATATATATATTCACACACATATAGGAAGAAGAGCACAAGACTGAAATACCAATAATACACCAACTGTTTGCATGTCGGCACTTAGGTCAACTTATTGTTGCAGTCATTGCTCTTGATGTAGTAGTAGTAGTAGTAATAGTAGTAGTAGTAGTAGTAACAGCAGCAGCAGCTGTTGTTGTTGTTAGTGTTGTTGACTAGCTGGTTGAATTTAGCCTATGATAGGAGGCCAGCAAGTTAATATATCACTCACTCCAAAGAACCACCCAACAAGGCAATTACACTTTAAAAAAACAACAAAAAAACAAGTTTATTTAACACAGAAACACAGAGTTCTGTCTTTAAGTGACACACACACACATAGATACGTGTGTGTGTGTGAGTGTGTGTTTGGGTGGGTGTGCACATGCAGTCTTTCTCCTGGGTCTCTCTTCAGAAGATTTCTGCTCAGACAGAACCACTTTCCAATTCAGAGACAAGGTTCCATTTCTTCATCGGTGTTCACTCATCAACGCATGTGATGTGTGGGGGGGGGGGACTGGTTTCTAACCTATATATATATATATACACATACACACACACATGTATGTGCGTTTGCAAATGTATGCAAGTATATGTAAAAAGATATGTGTGTGTTTGTGTGCATGGAGACATTGGAATTGGTTTCTAGCATAAACATTCATACAATATATATATATATATATATATATATATATGTACGTATGTATGTAAATGTGGGTGCATGCGTTTGAATACATATACATAAGTGTCAGCATATGTATGCAAATAGATATGTGTGTGTAGGCAGTAGAATTAGTCACTAGCCATAAATATATATATATATACATATATACATGCATGCATGAATGTGTATAAATGTGTATGTAGGCAGAAGAATTTGGTTTCCAGCCTGTGTGTGTGTGTGTGTGTGAGAAAGAGAATTGGTTTCTAACCAAGAAACAAGACTGCATCACTGGAATATTTATTTAGCAACAGAGCAAAGTGTTACAAGTCGACAGTTAGAAAAATCTTGCATGTTTTGACTGTTCCGCTTACAAAATAAATTTGCAACAAAAATTATCTCTCCC
>NC_068989.1:88232961-88239876 GCF_001194135.2 Octopus bimaculoides
GAAACAGGATTAGCAGGGTGGATGTGAGGGTGGGGGGTGATGGTGGCCGTGGAGGGAGGTACACGGGTGCACAGTAAATGTGTGCGAGTGTGCTGGTCTGCGTGTGTGCGTATACACAATTTTGGATGTTACTGTAAATTAAATATACCGTTGCTGTACATGGATGCATACATCCCTACAACAATTGTGTGCGTATGTGTGTTAAACCTACACAACACCTTCTGTATGTATAATGCACATGTGTGTATGTTCACATATACATATATATATATATATACATAACTGAATGTTTGTGTGTGTGTGTGTGTATGTGTTCATTTATATATATATATATATATATATATATATGCACGTCACTATATACATAACTGTATGTGTGTGTGTGTGTATGTGTATGTGTGTGTGTGTGTGTGCACTAGAAGAGTGTGGAGGAGGGGCATGAGAAGCAAAGAAGAGAAGGAAGGAAGGACAAGGGGAAAATTAAAGAGATTTGGCAGGAATGCAGTTTGTAGCAAGTCTGGAACACACAGACACACTCTCATACACACAAGCACACACACACACACATGCACACAGAGTTTCATACAAATACTGAGAGATACACACACAGCACCAGCACACACACACACACACACATACATGTATATATACAGTCTCACAGAGGTACAGGGACACATAAGCGAACAGCCATACACATACTTACACAAAATAAAATAAAGGAAACTAAATTGAAATAAACAGGTTGTTGTATTGAGTTTCATATCAGTGGTAAGTCCAATGGCAGAAGTCAGATATAGAGAGGGAATGGGTGGTGGCGGTGGTGTAACAGAGTATAAGAGGAAGAGAGAGAGAGAGAGAGAAGAAGGGAGGCAACCGGAGAATGCTCTATATATAAAGATATAATACATTATGCATATATGTATATACATATATATATATATATATATATATATATATATATATATATATATATATATATATATATATATATATATATATATATATATATACATACACATGTGTGTATATACACATACATGTGTATGTATGTATATGTGTGTGTACACATTAATACACATAGAGAAAGAGATGAAGATATGAAGGAAAAAAAATAACTCAAAGACAAAAAGACAGATCACGTGTGTGTTTGCACGCGCACATATACAGGCATATATAGCGAGAGAGAGAGAGAGAGAAAGAGAAGAGGAAAGATAGACAATGGCATTGAGAGCCAAAGATGATGAAAAACTAAATTTCAGGCCAATTATGCTTTCTGTTGTTCTTAATAAATTGTGAAAAGAAAAGGAAAAAAACAATCATCATCATCATTCTCATCTGTTGGCCACTGATCACTACCACTGTCACCACCACCACCATGCTAATTACAACTTAAAGGGACTTGCAGTAGCAATTTCTAAGGATAATGGCAATGGAGCCCTTCCCAAGCAATTCCAATTGAAAATTGGGCCTTTAATATATTTGCCAGCATTCGAGGTCATCTGATGCCTTGTACTGTAATAATAATGAAACCCATGGTGACTTAACTGTGCTAGAAATAGCAGCCCCCTATCACACTCTGACGTCTTAAAAAATGAAGATCACATTGGATAATGTAGTTCAAGATAGACTGTTTCTGTAGGAAAAAAAAAGACAATTCCTTTGAAATATCATCTCTATGCTACATTTCAAATGGTTTTAGCTCTGATCTTTGTCAGGGAGTTTGTCTTGAAACAAGTGAATTGATCAAAAATGGCTCCGTTATTAA
Organism: Octopus bimaculoides; assembly: GCF_001194135.2. Lineage (NCBI taxonomy): Eukaryota > Metazoa > Mollusca > Cephalopoda > Octopoda > Octopodidae > Octopus > Octopus bimaculoides. Next base: position 88,234,727 of record NC_068989.1, read on the forward strand.
GCCCTGTCCCTAGTCCTGAGCTAGTCTTTTCTAGGCACAAGGCCCGGAATTTTGGGGGAAGGTGCCAGTCGATTAGATCAACATGAAAGGGAAAGTCGACCTTGATGGAATTTGAACTCAGAACATAAAGACAGACGAAATACCACTAAGCATTTTGCCCGGCGTGCTAACATTTTTGCCGGCTCGCCGCCTTGAAGCCTTCAGATAATGCATGATTAATTCAAAAATTATGTAAATAAATAAGCCTTACATTTGAAAGAATGATCTAGATGCTAAAGAGTTAACTCTTTCGTAACCATATTTCAGCCGAAATACATTACCTTTATTTCATTGGATTAGTAATAAGAAATCTTATCAAATTCTTGACTGTTTCCAAGATCTCACTTGAGCCCACCCACTCTCAGTCTTACGATACAAAACTTCTGATTCAAAAACTGGTCATATTTAAATTAAAACCTTCCATCATAACCTTATTTAACCCCTTTGGATACCAACCCACCTGAGACTGCCCTTGATTCTATGATACCTACGTCATGTTTTAAAGTGATTGAAATCAATAACTTCCATCAAAATTATTGTCCCAAACACCAGCTTAATAACAGCAAAATTATTTTACTAAATTCTTCATTAATTTCAAAATTAATTGAAAGAAAGTCAATGTATAGGCGCAGGAGGGGCTGTGTGGTAAGTAACTTGCTTACCAACCACATGGTTCCGGGTTCAGTCCCACTGCATGGCACCTTGGGCAAGTGTCTTCTACTATAGCCTCAGGCCGACCAAAGCCTTGTGAGTGGATTTGGTAGACGGAAACTGAAAGAAGCCCGTCGTATATATATATATATATATATATATATATATATCATCATCATCATCATCATCGTTTAACGTCCGCTTTCCATGCTAGCATGGGTTGGACGATTTGACTGAGGACTGGTGAAACCAGATGGCAACACCAGGCTCCAATCTAATTTGGCAGAGTTTCTACAGCTGGATGCCCTTCCTAACGCCAACCACTCAGAGAGTGTAGTGGGTGCTTTTACGTGTATGTGTGTTTGTGTGTCTGTGTTTATCCCCCAACCATCGCTTGACAACCGATGCTGGTGTGTTTATGGTCCCCGTAACTTAGCAGTTCGGCAAAAAGAGACTGATAGAATAAGTACTAGGCTTCCAAAGAATAAGTCCTGGGGTCGATTGTCTCGACTAAAGGCGATGCTCCAGCATGGCCGCAGTCAAATGACTGGAACAAGTAAAAGAGTATTTCAAGAGAAATACAGTAACAAAAGGATTACAGATATCTTCTGTTACAGATACCAGCTTGAAAATGACAAAGATATTATCTTCTTATTTTGTGAAGAAGGCAGCGGGCTGGCAGAAACGTTAGCACGCTGGGCGAAATGCTTAGCAGTATTTCATGTTTTTACGTTCTGAGTTCAAATCCCATCAAGGTCGACTTTGCCTTTCATCCTTTCAGGGTCAATAAATTAAGTATCAGTTGCATATTGTGGTCGATCGAATCGACTGGCCCCCACCCCCAAAATTTCAGGCCTTCTGCCTAGAGTAGAAAAGATTCTCATTTTGTGAAGGAATTTAGTGGTTTGGGTTATTTTGCTCCTGAGTTCAATTGTGTCCTTGAGCAAGGCACTTTATTTCACACTGCTCCAGTCCACTCAGCTGGCAAAAATGAGTAGCACAAAAATGAGTAGGACCAGCCATGCCATATTCTGTGTCATGCTGAATCACCCTCCGAACTACATGGAGTAATCAGTCGCTTCCATGTTTACTTCACGAGCAGGCTGTTCCATTGATTGGGTCAACTGGAACCCCCCATCGTCATAACCAATGGAGTGCCAGTTACGTGAGTGTGAGTGGTCACTCATTGATTACGTAGGTTTAAGAAAGTGCTTATAAGTGACAATGTGAGATTAAGTGTAAACTTTTCGATGGTTTCCTGAGTTTAAATGCATGTGTGGTAAGAAGTTTGTTTCTCCATCACATGGTTCCTAGTTCAGTCCCACTGCACGGCACCTTGGGTGAGTGTCACACAGTCATGTACGCAAGCTCCAAGGTGCATTCACATGGGTTGACGAAAGCTTGTCATACGTGTGTCTGTCTTTGTATTTGGCCCCACCACTGCTTGACAACTGGAGTAGGTTTGTTTATGTCCCCATAACTTAGGGATTCGGCATAAGAGACCAAAAGAATAAGAGCCAGGCTTTAGGAAAATAAGCACTGGGCATCACCTCTTTGACTCAAATCCTATAAGGCATTGCCCCAGCATGGCCACAGTCCAAAAACTGAAGTAAATAAAAGAAACAAAAGACATCTCTGAGTGGCGATATGAGTTTAAGTGCTGGTTCTGGTTGTACCTGTGGCCTTGAGTGTAGCTTCTCACTCAACACACGAGATTGAGTGAGTAACTTCTGACTGCAAATGTGCTTCAGTATAGCTTAGTGCATCCGAGTGTGAGTGCACACTGGAGCTTGCATACACGAGTGTGAGTGAGTTCTTCAGAGTGCAGGGCTGTGTTTCTGGTGCATGGCTTGATCTGACAGTATGCTGCATTCAACAGATTGCACATTTGCACCAGTAAACACACAAGTATGCACACACTTGCACTCATACCTATGTGAATGAATGAATGAAGGCCCAAACATCACGCATTTCATAAATTACTAAACAAAACTGTATCACTTATTTCCTTCTCCATTTATTGGTGGAGTGAAATTTCATTCAAATATACTGAATACTAATTTAATCCACACAGAAAAGACCTCTTTCTTTCTTTCTCTCTCTCTCTCCACACACACAAACACACACATGGTCCCTCACACACACACACACACTGAGGGTTGGTTACAAAGCAGGATGTGAATAGTGAAGCCTATCTATTTGGTGGGAGTAGGGTAGGTGGAAGAAGGGTGAATGTAAAGTGTTGTGAAGGAGGGGATGGAGAATTGGTGGGGGGTGGCCATGGGAAGAAGCAGTAATGCTGGCAGTGATGTTGGTAGAATACACGTAGTGGTGATTGTGGTGGTTGTGATGGAAAGTTATTGCAGTTTAGCCAGATAAGAGAGAGAGAGAGAGAAAGAGAGAAGGAGAGAGAGAAAGAGAGATGAGAAGCTGTAGAAATTCATTACAGTAAAGAAACGCCATTAAATTCTTGATCCACCATTGAAATTTGACAGAGTAAATAGGTAAACTGATAACAGATGGAGTTAATAAATATATAATAAACATACATACATGAATATATATATATTTATACACACATATATAATCATTTGATATACATATACATTTCTCTTCCCCCCACCAACTATCTATGTGTATGTGTATGTATGTGTGTGTGTGTGTGTGTATTTGTATAAAGACACACACACATGCACAAGTATATATAAATATGTGTATACACACACACACACACACACACACAATATAATATGTATCGTATATAATATGCATCGGCATCGTTTTTAAGTCCACTTTCCATGCTGTCATGAGTTGGATGATTTAGAAGGACCCAATGGGTCATTAAGACCAACCCTTGCTCCAGTATTCCTGCTTTGGTCTGGTTTCTAGGGCCAGATGCCCTCCCTGACAACAACCACTTTACAAAAATGTACTGGGTACTTTACTCATGGCACCAGCATTAGTGAGTCCACAAAATCAAAAAGCCCCCTTGAGTTAGAAGGGGGATAGGATATAGGGTGGTAGGGCTTTTTGAGAGGGGTTCAAGGGTTAAAAAGTATGATGGGAAGAATAGGAACAGGTTTGTTGTGGTGGAGAAGATTCATAGCCGTGGCTGGATTGGTGCCAGTTGAGCGAACTGGAACAATGTGTAGTGAAGTGTTTTGCTCAAGAACACAACATATCACCGGATCCGGGAATTGAAACCACAATCTTACAATCATGAGTGTGACACCCTAACCACTAAGCCACGCACGCATGCACACACACACACACACACATCCAGTTTACTCCCAGTAAAGAGGTGTGGTTGCTGCTGTACCTGATAGTATTACCAGTTGTGATATACAGAACAAATATAGGACAAACTTCTGTGATATACAGAACAAATATAGGACAAACATAAAGCAATAAAGTTCCCCTGAAAAACTATTGTAGATCTGCATCCAATTGCAGTATGAGCACCCACTGCAGAGGATGCAAATAGCCACAATGGTGAAACATGCATAGGGAGCAAATGGTATAAACTGCATATTCTTCCTCTCTCTCTCTCACACACATACAGAACTTACTGAACAGACAATAATGAAGATGACAAACCTTGAAATATTCATTAATTTTTTTCCCATTGGCTTCTGGACGTACCACCTTTAAAACTGCACCTGAAACAAAAGACACGATATTTAAGAAAACATCAAAGCGACATAAATAACTCAATGAGTAAAATGGCAGCTTGACCTGCTGGGAACAACAGCAAAATATCCTTCCCATTACACCCTATAGTCTTTAATGATAAAAAGGACGCATTGAATAACGTAATCTTACATAAGCTCTGTATGAAAAACAAAGCCATGGATCAGGACTGACCTGTAGTCCAACAACAGTAAACAGAACCTGAGGCAACATAACAATATGTAAAAAACAAGCAGTAACAAAACATGTCTATATTGTCCTGTTACCAATTTTGAACCTCCGCAAAATCCCAAATTATTTAATTCGCTTTGCAGAAGCAACTGTTTTATCGAAAGCGTACATTGTTGTCAAATGCTCGAAATATGAGACTAGAAAAACAGCCAATAACTGATGAAGGGTCGTTCCTTATGTTATTTGCTTTGTTTACGGTTTGTGTCTTTCATTGTTGGAAAGAATAGTTCATGCTCCATGTACCACACTGTGTATGTGCATATATATATATATATATACGTATAGATGTAAGTATGTACAAATACATATGTATATATGCATATATATATAATAATACTATAAAAAGAGACATCCGCTGAAGTGAAATCATATTTGAAAAACCTACAAGAATAGGTGCAAGCGCTAATATTTATAAAACGTGTGACATATTAATAAAAATCTGTAAATGTACAACCATCCAGATATCTGAATACCTTATTATTTTTTCTAATATATAATTCCTGTACATCACCTCCAAATCTTCCAATAAATGTTTATAT
>NC_068989.1:88240704-88248116 GCF_001194135.2 Octopus bimaculoides
TTGGATGTTAACATCCCTTTTTAAGAGGTATCTGTATCCTCAAAATAACTATACACACACACACACACACACACAATCATCATCATCATTTAACGTCCGCTTTCCATGCTAGCATGGGTTGGACGATTTGTCTGGGGACTGGCGAAGCAGATGGCTACACCAGACTCCATTTTGGCAGAGTTTCTACAGCTGGATGCCCTTCCTAACACCAACCACTCCAAGAGTGTAGTGGGTGCTTTTTACATGTCACTGGCACGAGGGCCAGTCCAGCGGTACTGGCAACGGCCATGCTCAAATGGTGTTTTTCACGTGCCACCAGCACACACACACACATCATCATCATCATTGTCATCTAATGTCTGCTGTCCATGCTGGCATGGGTTGGATAGTTTGACTGGACTGGCAAGCTGCACCAGACTCCAGTCTGACTTGGCAAGGATTTCTTCGGCTGTATGCCCCTCCTGTAATGGGTGCTTTTATATGCCACTGGCACAGGTGCCATTTGCGTGACACCAGGGTGCATTTATATACCACCGGCATGGGTCCCTATTTGCATGGCTTGGTGGGTCTTCTTTTCAAGCACAATATAATGCCAAAGGTCTCAGTCATTGCCTCCATGGGGCCCAACACACACACACACACACACACACACAAACACATATATATATACACACATGTGTATCATGTGATTGATTAGATTATCAGATGTTGTTATACATCAGGGGTCATGATGTGCTTTGCAAAGTTTTAGCTTTTGAATGGTGCCACCCCACTGGCTAAGCAAACAGGCCGACATTCACCCTGATTGGAAGGCTACTCCATAGCAACATGAGATAAAGTGTTTTGCTCAAGAACACAACATGCAACCAATCTGGGAATCGAAACCATGATCTCATGATTGTAAGTGCAACACACCTAACCACTGGGGTACATACCTTCACACACAAACACACAGGGTTAAATTTGTTTAAGGTTTCTTGATTTCTTGAGGTTTTGAAGTACATATTTATTTCTGTATTGCCCACAAGAGGCTAAACATATAGAGGGGACAAACAAGGACAGAGAAAGGGATTAAGTTGATTACATCGACCCCAGTGCGTAACTGGTACTTATTTAATCGACCACCGAAAGGATGAAAGGCAAAGTCAACCTCAGCAGAATTTCCCCCAAATAATAACAATGAAACAATGATGACAAGCTAAAAATGATAATTGCAATGTGGTACTAAGATCTGCTAGAAATAATAGCCAAATCTCCCTTAAATCACTTCAACTAACTATCTTAAAAAGAAAATACAGGACAGACTGGAAAATATAGTCATGATATGCAGAAATATTATATACAAAATAAAAAGAAAACAGGATGGTCACAGTTGGAACTCTTTTCCTCATGGGTCTGTTTGATTAGGGTGGGAGTGATGGACAGGCTGACCTAGGGCTAAACAATAACAGCAACAACAACAGTGGAATAATTAGTGTTGATAATAATTGCTGCTTATGCCATTCCTGTTGTTGATAATGACAGTGATGATGATGATGATGATGATGATGATGATGATGGCGGTGGTGATGGTGATGAAAATGGTAGTGGTGGTGGTGATGATGATGGTGATAATGATGATGATGATAGTGATAGTGATGTTAGAGATGATAATGATGATGATGATGATTATGATCATGATTATATTGCTGGTGATGACAAAGGCGGTGGCGGCAGCAGTGGTGGTGGTGCTGCTGCTGTTGATGATGATGATGAGGAGGATGGTGATGCTGGTGATGCAGATGATGATGATGATGATGATTAATCCAATTTCATATATTTATTTGTTTTTAACAAATGAAATAATCAATATTTTCCAGCAAATTACTTGCTATATCACACACTGAGCATAATTCAGCCAATTATGGCAGCTTTTAATGACTCCAATCAACAGAGATACTCATTTACACACTTATTTACTTATGTTGTTGTTGGTGTTGTTGTTGTCGGATGTATTTTGGAAGACACACTCTGCTGATGATAGAGTTGTGTGATATAATGAAACATCGAGGCTACGATAAATGAATGATGGTGTTTGAAGGTGTATAATGACAGGGTAGTGGTGGTGGGTGTAATGGTGGTGGTGGTGGTGGTGATAGTATTAGTGGTGGTGGTGATAGTAGTAGCAGTAGTGGTAGTGGTGGTAGTGAAAGTGGCAGCAATGGTAGTGGTAGTGCTGGTGGTAGGAGTAGTAGTAGTAGTAGTAGTAGTAGTAGTAGTAGTAGGGGTGGTAGTAGTGGCAGGGGTGTTGATTACGATAGTAGTGGTAGTTGTGGTGATAGTAGTTTGGTGGTGGTTGTACACATAATATCTTAAGGACAGTGTTGTAGTTGCAGTTGTTCTTGCCTCACACAGCAGGCAGCAAATTGGCAGAGTGAGTAGAGCATCAGACAAAATGCAGCTCAAGTCCTGATTGTGGTGCTTTGAGTTCAAATCTCAACCAAAAATAACTTCTCAATCATTGACCCATCAAAATTAATAAATAACAAATGGACCAATCTAGTTTAGCAAACTGTCGGGAGCATCGGACGTGACGGTTCTTAGGTCCATCGTGAAGCCTAGGACATAAAGGGCTGGAGCTTAACCTACTTTCCATTCCCCACTGGATGAGACACCAGTCCATCACAGGGTTGACTTCCCAGCTATTGCTGGATTTCATTTACAGCTGAGTGGACCGGAGCAATGTGAAACAAAGAACTTTCCTCAAGAACACAATGTACTGCCCAGACTGGGAATTGAAACTACGACCTTATGACTGAAAGTGCAACAGTGTAACTGCTAGGCTGAATGCCTTCACCTTTACACAGCATCTATTCCAGATTTTTTGCATTCAGCATTCCAATTCAACCCTGGCCTTTTTGGCCTGGAGATTTAACCCATCCTTTGGTCCTTGGATGCCTTTAGTGCAGTGGTTCTCAGCCAGGGACCCCATGACTCAGGGGAGGAGCTCATATGATCCTTGGGGGTCCATATAAGATTTTGTTGCTTAAATTTATGTGCAATAAATTGATTACAATGACAAAAAAGGTTAACCCTCTAGCATCCAGATCATTCTTTCAAATGTAAGGCTTATTTATTTACATTTATTTACATGCCTTATCTGAAGGCTTCAAGGCAGCAGGCTGGCAGAAATGTTAGCAAGCCGGGCGAAATGCTTAGTGGTATTTAATCTGTCTTTATGTTCTGAATTCAAATTCCATTGAGGTCAACTTTGACTTTCATGCTTTCGGGGTCAATAAGTTAAGTACCAGGGTTGTTCTAATTGACTAGCCCCTTCCCCCAAAATTTTGAGCCTTCTGCCTAGAGAAGAAAAAAAATTATCTGATAGTTTTGATGGTATCGTTGTATATTGTTAAAATGGCTTGGTAGGGTAGGTGTGAGAGGCCAAACCAGGCTGGTTTTAGATACAACAGGTAGAATATTTGGGCTGGATATGGTTGGTTTAAATCAGTGGTTCTCGGCCAGGGTCCATATGTCTATATAAGATTCTGTTATTAAAATTTATCCACAATAAATTACTTCCACAATACACAAAATATTTTCATTTCTTAATAAAATTCCTAATGATATTTAATTATAAAAATAGAAGAGGATTTTTTTTTATAGCGACAGCGAATGGCTGTGAGGGTCCAGTAGAGTGAAATAGGGATCAAAGGGGTCTATAGGCAAAAAATGGTTGAGGCAAAGTGGCTGAGTTCCTTTTGAACATTGGGCCTGATGGAGGCAAAGTGGCCAAATTTCTTTCAAGTGTTGGGCTTCATGGAGGCAATGACCAAGACCTTTGGCATTATGTCATGCTTGAGAAGAGAAGAAGACCCATCAAGCCGAGCAAAATCGCAGTCATGGCAGATACCAGTGTCACACAAATTGGCTCCTGTGCTGGAGGCATGTAAACGTACCCCGGTGTCACACAAATGGCACCTGTGCCGGTGGCAAGTAAAAGCACCCATTACACTCTCAGAGTGGTTGGCATTAGGAAGGGCATTCAGCCGTGGAAAACCATGCCAAATCAGACTGGAGTTTGGTGCAGCCTTTCAGCGTGCCAACCCAGTCAAACAATCCAACCCATGCCAGCATGGACAACGGATTTTAAATGATAATGATGATGATGAACCACAGCCTTAGTAGAATCCCCACCTGCTGCAAGAATTCAGATTGGGGACACCCTCCTCTCTCTCTTCCACTGCTATCAGAAGCCCTGCAAAGGGTCAAGTGCAGTGCCCTTAACACTGGCTAACCAGTGGAGTGGTGGTGTCACAACCACAATTCTATGTATAACGTTGAGAGTTTCACACTTCAACAACAGAAACTAAACAGAAATATGAAGGTGCAGGTAGAGACGGATAGTTTAGAACTCAGCTTCCCAACCAAATGGTTCTGGGTTCAGCCCCACTGCATGGCTGACCAAGGGTTAAACGATAATGACAGTAACAATAGAGGAATAACAGTACTGATGACAATTGCTGCTTCAACTGTTCTTGTTGATGACACTGACAGTGATGCTGATGATAGTGGTGGTGGTGGTGGTGATAGTAGTTAAAGGGAAGAATGAATTAATTAAACAAGAAACATAGGTCAAGGACAGGGCAAGTCTCTAAATAGAATGACAGCGATGATGATGTCAAGGGTGACAATAATAACGATGGTGATGATAATGATGATGATGGTGGTGATGATGATGATGATGAGGAGGAGGAGGAGGAGGAGTAGAAGGAGGAGGAGAAGGATAGCACTGATGCAGAATACTAGTGTCGGCAACATGTGGTAATGGTGATGACGACAATAACATGGAGCATAGGTAACAGAAGAAGCCATGTGATGGCCCAAGAAGCACAGGTGTTAGAAAGGAAGGAAAGAATGCATCGTTAATAGGGATGACCCTTTGTGTCAAGTAGGGGTGGGAGAGCAGAGGTGGAGGGGAGGGTCTCTATAATGGGTGGAGAAGAAGTGCCATTGAGCAATGGCACAATGATGTAGCTGGGATGTGGAGACGGTCTCTTGGAGCTGTAATGACATAATGGTGGCAGCAACAATGACACTGGTGGTGGTGGTGATGATAGTAGTAGCGATGGTGGTGGTGGTGGTGGGGTGGCAATGATAAATCAAGTACCAACAGGGGGTGTGGTGTGGTGTGGTGTGATGCAGAAGATGAGGTCCAGTGAGGAGAATAAATGGGATGTTTTGCTCATTTAGTGAGCAAATTACAGTTGTTGTTGTTGTTGTACTAATTATTGTCTGTGGGGTTGTCGAACGGGAGTCAAAAAAGGGTGTGATTATGTTCCTTAGCTCAGGTGAGCCCTGATGGGGCCCAGATTGCATTATCACATTGGTAGGGATGGTGACAGTGCCATAAGGAATCCCAGAGTCATTTTTTTTTATAAGGAATTTTTTTTCCTTTAAAGGAGGGTGGATGTTGGGGTGGGGGGGAAGAAGAGTCTTGGCATCTTGGGAGTTTCAAAAACTGACAGCGCCACAGGATGCAGTGACGGAGGTGATGGTGGTAATGAAGAAGATTGTGGCGGTGGTGATGGAGATAGAAGCGAGAGTGGTAGTGGTGGTGATGGAGATAGAGGCGAGAGTGGTAGTGGTGGTGATGGAGATAGAAGTGGTTGTGATGGTAGTAGTGGTGGTGATGGTGATTGTGGTGATGGTGGTTGCAGTAGTGGTGGTGGTGGAGGCGGCGGTAGTGGTGAAATTGAAAGAGAGTAAAAGTTGCCTTGACAACACAGCTGACAAGGTGACATATATGGGGGTGGGAGAGAAAAAGAGTGGGGCAGCGAATACCAGTATATCACCCTCCTGCCACCACTACCACTACCACCACCGCTACCACCATCACTACCGAAATAAATAACAAAAACCAACAAAAATGAAATAAAAACTGACCAATTCTGTTGTTCAATTAGTTGCATCAGAAATGAAACAATTGACCAAAGTAACGACAACAACAGCATCAACAAGAAGCAAAGAGAAAACTAAATGAAAATTGAGCCGTGTAATAAATGTTATCAACCATGTAGGAGAGAGAGAGAGAGAGGGAGAGAGAAAGAGAGAATGAAAGCAAGGAGGGGGAGTGGGGTGAGAAGATGAAGAAAGGTGCAGAAGTAGCAAAAGAAGAGAAGAACCAATAAGATGGAGAAGCAGAAGAAGCAGGAAGAAAATGAAGATGTAGTTTGAGTGTGTGTGTGTGCATTTGAAAGAGAAACAGAGAGAGAGAGAGAGAGAGAGAGAAAGAGTGTTTGTGCGTGAGAGTATGTGTGTGTGTGTGAGTGAGTGTGTGTGTGTGTGTGCATTTGAAAGAGAAACAGAATGTGTGTATAAGTGTGTGTATAAGTGTGTGTATGTGTGTATGCATTTGAAAAAGCAACAGTAAGAGTGTGTGTGTGAGCACATGTGTGTGTATGTGTGTATCTATATGAGGTAGAGATTTAGTGTAATGAAATGATTCTTGAGAGTCAAGTAGAAATAGAGAGAGAGAGAGAGAGAGAGACACGCACACACACACTGGGGTTTTCTACCACCTCACCAAGGTATTGTTTCACAATATTTCAATATCTTTTAATAAAAAGGCAGAAAAAACAAAAGTGCAAAATGTATGCGAGTTGGCTTTGTGGCCAAAGATCTCAGGTTCAATCTTGCTATGCACCACCTTAAGCAAGTCTGTCTTCCACCATAACCTTGTGAGTGAAATTGGTTAAACGACCCGTCTGACAGATTGTAAGTGTAATAACTGAAAGGGCCAATGTTTGACCTATGCAGGGTCATACTGTTCAATTTCAAGATTAATTTACATTAAACTCTGTGGAATACAACAAGAGTTTCATGCAGAACTTAACTGACGAAATTACCCAGTCCTATGTGTCAAACTCACAGACATCTTTTGCATTCTATGTAGAACATAACCAATTCTGTTTTTTTTTTTTTTACTCTTGGTGCAAGGCCTGAAATTTTTGGAGAGGGAGCCAGTCAATTAGATTGACCCCAGTACACAACTGGTACTTAATTTATCGACCCCGAAAGGATGAAAGGCAAAGTCAACCTTGGTGGAATTTCAACTTAGAATGTAAAGACAGACGAAATACTGCTAAGCATTTCGCCTGGCATGGTAACGATTCTGCTAAAGAATATAACCAATTCTGCACAAACAATGTGTGTGTTGTGTCTACACACACACACATATATATATATACACAGATTAATGCTCGTAGAGAGATTGATAGATTGACAGATTGATATTTGCAGAGAGTGAAGAGGTGAGGACTTTTACAGGCTCTCCCAGGTCAGTCAGATCGATGTGGTTGACATTCAATTCAACAACTGCAGGAAAAATATGGATAAGAAGGGAATTTCAGGGGAGGGTTGATATTCGGGGG
>NC_068989.1:88248126-88249649 GCF_001194135.2 Octopus bimaculoides
GAGAAAGAGAGACAAATGTGTTGGATCGAGGGGTGTATGATACCAACCAGTTAAGGGCAGTTGGAGTAGCAGGAGATACAGGATATATCAACATCATCATTAAGTGCTGGCATGGGTTGCAAGGTTCATCAAGACCCAGGGGGACTGCATCATAGTGTGCCTCTGCTTTGGCAGGGTTTCTAGAGCAGGATGCCCTTCCCAAAGCCAACCTCTTCAGAATGTGTACTGGGTCCACTTTGTTTTTGGAGTGACAGCAGCACCAGTGAGGTCACCATGCACCTCACAAGATTGTGAAACCTGATGAAGTGATTTGGGGGGGGGGTTTATGTTAATTTAAGGAATGAGAAAAGGGGTGGGACAGAGCAGATTCTTGTAGTAGGTGATGGCCATGCTTGGAAGACCTTTGAATGCTTGACCTGTGGATGAACAGCAAAAATCTCTAAACCACAAAGCTCACATTTATCAATAAATACAATTTTAAGTGTAAAAAGACCACTCTGTGCAAATTATAAAATTACTTCCAAGACTTATTACAGCTAATTAGATTTAATTGACTTCTGTTAATTGGCTTAGACAAGACGTTGTTTCAGTTGATAGCTTTCCGTTAACATTTTTCTCTTTCCATTTCAGGGTTGGCAATCAACTACATGCGGAAGAATTTCCTCATGTACATGACAGAGAAGAAGGAGAAGGAGAAGGAGAAGAAGAAGGAGAAGGAGAAGAAGAAGAAGAAGAAGAAGAAGAAGAAGAAGAAGAAGAAGGTCATAAAGATGATATATAAGGTTACCACTGCAATCATCATCAACCCTTGGACATTACAGTCTCAGGTCCTAGGACTTTTTGGGCCTGTTACTCAGTTTCTATGGGGACTGAGGTCACAACACTTCCCATGGATGGGATGCCAGTCCTTTGCAAGGTTATTCATTTACAGTTGAGTCAACTGGAGCAACACGAAATGCACATCCTGGTCCAGGGACTGAAACTACTTATTATATTGGTCTCTTTTGCGAACCGCTAAGTTACGGGGACGTAAACACACCAGCACTGGTTGTCAAGCGATGTTGGGGGGACAAACACAAACACATACACATATATATATACATACATATATACGACAGGCTTCTTTCAGTTTCCGTCTACCAAATCCACAAGGCTTTGGTCGGCCTGAGGCTATAGTAGAAGACACTTGCTCAAGGTGCCACGCAGCGGGACTGAACCCAGAACTATGTGGTTGGTAAGCAAGCTACTTACCACACAGCCACTCCTGCACCTATATATATATATATTTATATAATATATATCTGTTGGCCTCTACAGTCAATAAAGGACCTGGAATAATGACCGATTTGGTCAGGGGTTTATTACTTGCAACTGTAGCTAGAAGTTGGTGTCCCTGAGCAGAACACTTAAATCTTTTTGCCTTCGTAAACCTGTCAAAAGAACCCAAGTTCTTGTAACCTGAGCAAACATCCTAAATGTCCTTTATCCCCATCCCCATGTTGTTTTGGATTTCATCCTGGAAA
>NC_068989.1:88249659-88252821 GCF_001194135.2 Octopus bimaculoides
CACAACCACCACCAGCACCACCACTATCATCATCATCATTATTATCATCAAATCTGTCCAATAAACAGGTCTTCCTACTTTACAGTTCATTGGCTACTGGTAAGGAATGGCATCCAGCTAGAGAATTACTTGAGCAAGATGCAAAAGAAACAAAAACAAACAAAAAATCTCCCCTAAAAATATACAAACAACGAATCAATAAAATATTCCACTGATGCAAACAAGGAATATTAGAAATAAAGCAATTACAAAAGTAATCTTCTTCTCAGGATTTCTTCCTTCGTGCAACCCAGTGTATCACCTTCCTTTAGGCCAGATACTATTATTCCAAGAAACAGATTCATATATATATATATATATATAGGGTGTCTATAAATTATCTTCACAGCTTCTACAACATTTTGAATTAAATTGTAAAGAGAATTTATGGACACACAGTGTATGCACATATGTGTGTGTGTACCTACATGCACACCTACATACACATACCGACTCTCACTCGCACACACACTTGCACACATTATTAAGTGACAAAAGGAACAAAGTAACACTATCATGGGAAATGGAATTTCTGGCGTTCTGGACAGGTAAACACACATAATACACACATCCAGGGTGTCCCCTAACAGCTGATATTTCACTTAATTTTCATTTCTTTTTAAGTTTAACCCATTACAAATAATGATGGAAGCCAGGTTAAGCTTCGAACAAAGGAAATCTGTCCCAAAGTGCTGCTGGAAAGTTGGAAAAGCAGTCAAACTGCAAAGATCGTTTGGGAGTGAGTTTGAGGTTCAAACAGATCCACTGTAATAGCTTACAATCACTCAAGTTTGAAGCAGGTAGAACTGTTCAGAATGTCCACAAGAAATGCCCAGGAAGACCTCAGACCTTGATGAACCCCGCAAAGGAAGAAAGGGGGCTGGAAACATATTGCCAAAGTTCAAGAAAATATGAACAGCAAATGAGCTGTGAGATAGAAATTCCAAGACCAAACGTCCATTGCATTTTGAAGCAATGCCATTGGAAAAGTTACATTCCAGGAATAGTTCATGCTCTCAATGTGAAGGCACCTGGCTTCGCGGTGGGGGTATTCAACTCATAATCGTAAGGTTGTGAGTTCAATTCCTGGGGGTGCATTTCCTTCTGCTATAGCCTCAAGCCAACCAAAACATTGTGAGTGGATTTGGTAGACAGAAACTGAAAGAAGCCCGTTGAGTGTGTATATGTGTGTGTGTGTGTGTGTGTGTTTGTGTGTTTACGTCCCCCGTAACTTAGTTCAGTAAAAGTGATTGATAAATAAGTACTAGGCTAACAAAGAATAAGTCCTGGGGTCGATTTATTTGACTAAAGGCAGTGCTCCAGCATGGCTGCAGTCAAATGACTGAAACAAATAAAAGAAAAAAACCAAACATGCACAATTTTATTTTTACCATAAGTGACGACTTACGTTACTTTTTCAACAATAATGTTAACTTTCCCAATAATCTGACCACAAGTGCATACACTATAAGCATCTGAATAAACAAGGCCAACTTTTGGTATTTTCTGCTTGTTTTGAGCATCTGATTTAAAAAATTTTCAACAGGGTGTTAACTGTTGAAGCAAAATTTCTCAAAGTTCTGGGGAAATAAATTGAAAACTGCAAAGAAATTCTTACCTGCTTCACAATTATTATCTACATTATTTTTTCGTTTGCGCTTCCGTTCTGTAGGCGTTTTCGTTTTGTCAGGCGTCTGTGGCATCTAGACAGGAAAAAAAGAAAAAGAAAAAAATCCAATTGTTTTTTTGAAGAATCAAAGATAAAATTAACTGAAAATGGCACAAAAATTTCTGAAAGGGAAACAAACTGTGAATAATAGAAAGATTTAAGCAACCGATGTGAAACTGACAAAGTGTTGTATGTTAGAAAAAAACAACGAATTAGGCCGTCGCCAGTACCGCCAGACTGGCCCTCGTGCCGGTGGCACGTAAAAGCACCCACTACACTCTCGGAGTGGTTGGCGTTAGGAAGGGCATCCAGCTGTAGAAACTCTGCCAAATCAGATTGGAGCCTGGTGTTGCCTCCTGTTCTACCAGTCCTCAGTCAAATCATCCAACCCATGCTAGCATGGAAAGCAGACATTAAACGACGATGATGATGATGTAGACTAGGGGTTCCTTACATGGGTAGACTTATGACCAAAAGCATTCCAGTCACAACTGCCGTTTTCTTTTTAGCCATACAGGATTACATTGTGCAATGTAAACTACTGTGTCTATGACGAAAGAGTTCGATTTGAGGGTAATCTAGGCTGCTATTTCTAGCAGCATGTGAAACCAAGCCTAGTATCTTGTGTAAAGCTGTTCCATTCATTGGTTTATAAACTGCATCTTTGATTTCACTCTGACCATGTTCCAAAGAACAATGGTAACTGACTGACAAATGCCTCAACCAACTCAACAAACAGAAGACATACAAAGGGGGCCAAAACGAATGAATTCAACAGAGATTTGGCTTCATACTGCAAACATGGTTTTCCAACAATTCATCAATCAAAACTTCCACGTTCAAACCTTGTGATAGCAAAATAATAACCGCAATAGGAGTGCAACCACAATAGACAAGATAAGCCTTTTGCTTTCAAAGATCGTGCGACATGTCAAGAAGCTTGGTGATGCCCTCACGGTGGACTGCAACCAAACAACACCATCAGGAAGCCATTGGTTACAGACCGACACGCGCATTGGTAATATGAACTCACTCACTGCTCCACCTCCTCTTAATTCATTAAACCCTTCCTTCAACTTCACTCTCACGTCACCTTTTCCCTTCACTCTAGACTGTGCCTGATTCTATCCTTATTCCATTCCTCTTTACTTCAACCTCCTTCATTCTGCTTCTCACTTCCTACTCATATATGAAGCTTTGGTGGACCTGTGTTCTTTATCATTTGCAGTCACTTTTTTTTCTAATCTAGAGGATAAAACACTCTGCTGTCTCTCACTAATTTCTCTCCTTTCACCATTTCTCAGAAGAAGGACTCTGTCTGAAACGTAGGGTTCTCCACTCCTCACTGCTCATCCACTGAGCTCTTTTTATAGATCAACTACATACTGTTAGTCTTGTAGCCACAGACCAGCACCAGACTCTTTGATTATATATATATATATATATATATATAT
>NC_068989.1:88253048-88254581 GCF_001194135.2 Octopus bimaculoides
GCATGTTATAACTGCATACTTTATAAATGATAGTTATCATACTCGGCCATAATGTCTTACGTTTAAGATGGTTCCCATACATTCCCTGAGGAGAAGTTTACATTTTTAACATCGACGATTCCTATGGATCGCATAAATTGTAATTCTTCGAAACATATGTCGGAATAAAGTATGCAGCTATAACATGCGTTTACTCCATTCCTTAAATTTTTATATATATATATATATATATATATATATATGCATGCGCTCACACACCCACATATAACACGCTCACACATAACAAAGTTCTTTCAGATTCCGTCTACTAAATCCACTCAAAGGGATTTTAGTTAGCATAGGGCTACAGTAGAGGAAATTCGCCCAAGGTGCTGCTTAGCAGGAATGAACTAGAAACCATATGATTAGGAGGTAAACTTTTGAACCGCACAAACATCCCTGTACCTACACACATACATGCATACACCGTGGCACTCCGTCGCTTACGACATTGAGGGTTCCAGTTGATCCGATTAATGGAACAGCCTGCTAATGAAATTAACGTGCAAGTGGCTGAGCACTCCTCAAACATGTGTACCCTTAATGTAGTTCTCGGGGAGATGCAGCGTGACACAGAGTGTGACAAGGTCGGCCCTTTTGAATTACAGGCACAACAGAAACAGGAATAAAAAGTGAGAGAAAGTTGTGGTGGAAGAGTACAGCAGGGTTCGCCACCATCCCCTGCCAGAGCCTTGTGGAGCTTTAAATGTTTTCACCCAATAAACACTCACAATGCCCAGTCTGGGAATCAAAACCACGATTCTACAACTGCAATTCTGCTGCCCTAATCACTGGGCCATTGCGCCTCCACCATGCATGCATACAAATAAATATATATATATACACCAGACACCCACCCACACACACACAGATATATGTTGATGAGGAATGGTAGAATCATTGTGTTGAATGCCTAACAGAAATACCAGGGTAGACATTGTCTGAGACTTGTCTTGATGAGAGTGCTACAGCATGGCCATGTTCCAATAACTGATGCCACCAATAGAATATACAAAGCCCTGTGGCTGTTTCATCAGAGACATCAGAAGAAAGCTCAATATTTTAAAGCAGAAGACCAACAACAACAACATCAAGCAGAAGACATAGCGATAGAGAGAAGCAGAGAGCTTCAAGAAGAACAAATAAATAAATAAATGATTCCAGGCTGACTGCTGAAGAGTCTGAGAGTCAGTTTTACAGAGTGAGGCTATGAGGCAAGCTTCAAATGATGTGTACATCAATCAGATGGATATCACACATCTTATTATTATCTACACCAGCAGCAGATGAGATGAGGACGTGGAGATATTAACAGATTATGTATGTATGTGTGTGTGTGTATAAGCATATATGACCGTGTGTGTGTGGGGGGTGTATATGCATCTGTATTGATACATGTGTGTATATACAAGGTAGTGTGTGTGTAACTAAAAGCAATATAATAATGTAATAATTTTGAGGTCAGGAGGAAGGTGTGTGCAGCAGATGATAAAG
>NC_068989.1:88254935-88255479 GCF_001194135.2 Octopus bimaculoides
AGATAGATAAAAAAAAAAAATTAATAAATAAAAAGAAAAGAGAATGTTATTGTAATTGCCCCAGTGTTTTGTTGTTTTGTCATTGTTGAACAAAAACAAACAACCAAACAAACAAAAAGACTAGAGACTCAGGTATTGCACAAGAGATAAATGATAACGATCTGGTCTGGGAGATATTTTTGAAACTTTGCTAACCATTAAATACAATTTAATATGCATACAAATGTAATGGATGATACTGTACAGGATTCGGTGAACTCAAAGGGCAGGAGGAGGGGAGGGGGGGAGAACATATTACATAATATATATATATATATACATACATACACACACACACATGCGTAGACACACAGATAAATAGACAGATGGATGTATGTACACATACTCCGTCACTCTCTCTCTATATATATATACACACACACACACACATAGACAGATATACATACACACTTATACACACACATACATATACACACACACATACAAATACACTTATAGATATACACATACATATCCATACACACACCTATACACACACATATAC
>NC_068989.1:88255857-88257227 GCF_001194135.2 Octopus bimaculoides
CATTACAATTTCCATATGAAAGAAAAGTGAAAGAATTCACAAGCCACCTAAGCATTTGTACAAGAGAGCTAAGAAGAGACGGCAAGAGAGGTGGTGGGTGGGAGTGGGGTGGCAGCGGGGAGGAGGAGGAGAAGGAGGAGGTGGAAAATTTGATGTTTGCAGTGATGGTGTAATGAAAACTATGGAAATTTACCGGGAACCAATAAATCCAAATCAATAAGACGCATTATCACTTTACAGGTTACCAACAGCAAAAACATGGAGTGCATGTTGGGAAATAGCATCCATCAATTTCATAGACTATTTAACCAATGGAGTGAACCTTCGTCAGATGTTCATTCTGTCTTTGAGAATAACTCATCAAGATGTGCAGGAAAGAGAATGGAAAAAACAGCCACTGATAGCTAATCTCTTAACCATATTCTATTAAGTCACAAATTCATCATTATTATTATTATCATTATTACTAATATTGTTGTTGTCACCATCATCATCATCATCATCATCATCCGCCTTGTCAAGAGTTGTTCTTGGTTGGCAATACCAAGATGATGGCTTAGGAAGTTAGTTGAAATAAAAAATATATAAAAAAAAAAGCTTGACAATTGCACACATGTTTAACGAATTATTTATTCTGCCATGTATGAAGAGGAAGTAAAATGTGGAGTAAATACATAAATACATAATTAATAATAACAATAATAATAATAATAATAATAATAATAACAACAATAATGATAATAATAATAATGATAATAATAAAAAACAATAATAATGATAACGATAATAATAATAATAATAATAATAATAATAATAATCACTTCAACTATAGGCACAAGGCTTGAAATTTGGGGGGAAGGAGCTAGTCAGTAACACATCAACCCCAGTTCTCAACTGGTACTTAATTTATTGACCCCAAAACAATGAAAAGTAAAGTCAACCACGGTGGAATTCAAACTCAGATCAAGAAGCGACAGGAAATGCTCAAAACTCTGCCAGTTTGCCACCTTAACGATGATGATGATGATTGTTTTGAAATTTAATAGAACAAGGTCAACAATTTCAAGAGAAAGAGGTCAGTTGATTACACTGATCCCCAGCACTTGACTGGTATGCACAACACACATCGTATGTAGGGCACATCCATCATCATCATCATCGTTTAACGTCTGCTTTCCATGCTAGCATGGGTTGGACGATTTGACTGGGGACTGGTGAACCAGATGGCTACACCAGACTCCAATCTGATTTGGCAGAGTTTCTACAGCTGGATGCCCTTCCTAACGCCAACCACTCTGAGAGTGTAGTGGATGCTTTTACGTGCCACCGGCATGAGGGCCAGTCAGGCGAAACTGGCAACGGCCATGCTC
>NC_068989.1:88258431-88267705 GCF_001194135.2 Octopus bimaculoides
GGGGGGGGGGGAGGATAACTGATAAGCTGTCACATCTTGTCATCTCAAGAACTTTCATCTCAGGATATCATATTTTGTTGATGCCACTTTTATCCAATGATAAAGGAGTTGAAGAATAAACACAATTGATTTTACATTTTATCACGTCCAGCATTGATGAAACATGCTCAGATTAATTCATTCAATTTTACATTCCCAATACAGAAGAAACTGACTTTGAGGTGGTGATGAGAAAAATCACCGTTGTAGGACATTGATTAATTAGTTCATTAATCACCCATTAATTTAATTAAGCACGTCATTATCCTCATTTAATGACTATTTTCCATGCTGCCATAGGTTGGATAGCTTGACAGGATCTGGTGAGCCTGAGGACCACATTAAACTCCACTGTCTGCTTTGGCATGGTTTCCACAGCTGGATGCCCTTCATAACACTAACTTTACAGAATGTACTGGGTATTTTTTACATGGCCCTGGCATCAATGAGGACACCAAGCAACTTGCAGGACAAGACCTTTCAATTCAGGGTGGATGGGTAGTACTGAGGGATGTGGATTTCATCCAGGTGATGAGAGGTCAAAATATGACAGAAAGACAGAAACAAGTATTTTGGTGCAGCAGAGGTAAGTGGTCACTCCATGATAAATATTTCAAGGAGGCAATAATTTCAGAGCATTCCTCTCTGATCCAACTCCACATTCTGAGGTGACCGCCATAATTGAACAACTTCTGCCCGCATTTACTGTTAGTAGAGGCACAAGGCTTAGTGATGAGGGTTTTGGACTTGTGATCGTAAGATTGTGGTTTCGATTCCTGGACTGGGCAGTATGTTGTGCACTTGAGCAAAACACCTCATTTCCAGTTGCTCCACTCAGCTGGCAAAAATGAGTAATCTTGCGTCGTACCGGCGTCCCATGCGGCTGGGGGATATATATGCCATGGTAACCAGTCCTTATGAGTTGGTACGACTCAGGAAACTTTTACATTTGTTGTTTAAATTTTATACACACACACACACACACACATACATATATCATCATCACTATCATTTAACATCTGTTTTCCATGCTGGACAATTTGATTGGAACTGGTAAGGCCAGGAGCTGTACCACGACACAGAATAAATTTACTAAGGCTGGCCCTTTAAAATGCAGGTCCAACTCATTTTTGCCAGCTGAGTGAACTGGAGCAATGTGAAATGAAGTGTCTTGCTCAAGGACACAATTGTGCCACTGGGAAATGAACTCATACCCTTACAATTGTGAGTTGAATACCCTAACCACTAAGCCACAAGCCTTCACTGCCTGCACCCATTATTATTTAAAGAAATACAATAATAACTATTATTGATATTTCCTTGCTGTTGAGGCTGTGCCCAAGGTTTCTGAAACACTGCAGACATTTGCAAGTGAGTCTGATCAAAGAATTACCAGTTCTATGCACACAATGTTTGGACTTCAAAAGCTCCCATATCAAAGGCACAACTACATATAGAGATGATGAGAAATCTGTTGAAGTCCAGAGAGATGCCAGTGCCGAAGTTTATCACGGTGTACTTTGACGCCTTCACTCAGTGACTGAGGGGACGATGACAGGGGCCACTGACCAGAATTAAAACACTTGGAAGAATCTGAATTCAGAATGCAAAGAGATGGAGCAGATATTATAAGACATTCTGCCCAGTCTACTAGCAATGCTGCAAATCCACAACCCAAGAATGGTACATTATCCACTGATTCCCAAAAAGATGATGGTAAAAGTTGACAAGAAAATTACAAGAAAGAGCAGAAAAATTTCCCTAAAATCACACATCACATGACTTGAACGCAGAAGGACACTTTCAACAATGTAATTCTACAACACTATGTTTGAATAAAAGGTGAGTTAGTCATGACTGGAATGCCTTTGATCACAGATCGACCTGATTAGAGATGTCTCGGGGATATAAACAATGATTATGACACAAATAACACAATAAAAACGAAACACAAATATAGAAATAAAATAGAGATAAATTAATAAAAAAAAATATTCTAAACCGAACGAGAATCGTAATATTGGTAAGCAAAACACATAGATTTGTGGAAGCTGTTGTGGTTATGATGATGGTGATGCTGGATTGTGATGGTAATGGATATGGTGGTGGTGGTGGTGGTGGTGGTGGATTTGATATTGGAGGTGATGGTGGTGGTAGTGGATATTGTATTATATTGATGCTGGTTGTAGAGATGATGTTGGCAATGGAATCATTGATGGTAGAAATTGAGGCTGTGGTGATGGTGGTGATAGGGGTGGTGGATATAGTATTGGTGGTTATGATGATGATGGGTGCTGATGGTGATGGTGACAATGGCGGTGGTGGTGGTGATGATGATAACGATGATAGTGATGCTGATGCTGGAAGTGGTGTTACTGATCACAGCACCAATGACTATGATGGTGGTGATGAAGGACACAAGCAATGTTGTAAGAGATAAGATACGACAATGGTGACGACGACGACGATGATGATGAGGATGATGAGGAGGGAGGAGGATGAGAAGAAGAGATGACAGTAAACTACACAATAGGATAAATACAGCGGAAGATGACAGAGACAAGAGGAGGTAGAATATATGTGGAAATATTTTTAGACAATTCCACTAACATAGATAACAACAACACTTTGTTTTATCAGCTCACATCTTTAGCACTTTCTCAAGAGACCTACTACTACCACTGCTACACACTGAGTGTGTGTGGATATGCATGTGTGTTTAAGAGTGTGTATATATTTGTGTGTGTTTATTCTTATGTATGTTTTGTATGACTGTATGTATTGTATATATATCTGTGTGTGTGTATAATAATACAATAGAATATATAGCAGACCATAACTTGTTGTTGTTGTTAAGCTCCAGGTCAGAGCTAATCAAACAGGCAAAGGTATTCCAATTGTGACCTCTGTCTTTTTAAAGGCATGCAGGACCACATTACACAATGTGTCCCATTTTTATTTGATAACAATAAAGCTTGATAAGGTAGCAAGCTGGAAGAACCATTACCATACCACCGAAAATTGCTCAATGGTATTTCTTCCAACTTCACATTCTGCGAGCAAATGTCACAGGGATTGACTTTGCCTTTCATTCTTTCGGGGGTGGCAAAAAAAAAGACCAGCTGGACACTGGGGGTTAATGGAATTGATTTGCACCATCCCTTGAAATTGCTGGCCTTGCACCAAAATTTGAAACCAATATAATAAGGTGTGTTCTGAGGAGATTTGGCTGCCATTTCTAGCAACTACTCCAATAACAGTTGGCTTGACTATAACTAGTGCAGTATACACTGGTTTTATTTACTTACACAACTGTCACTAGGATGGACAAGTGGATAGGGAGTTTGCTGGACAAACACCAACAACCAACAGGCCTTTGGTTCAGTTTCAGCCCCATACCCTGTGAAATGGGCATTATATTGTGTCTGCACTCCATTATCATCATAATCATCATTGTTATCATCATCAACACCATTTAACATCTGCTTCCCATGCTGGCATGAGTCAGACAGTTTGACAGGATTCAATGAGCCAGACGTCAGCACTTGGCACCAATGTCTGCTTTGGCATGGTCCTCTACAAATGGATGACCTCTCTAATGCTGGCCACTTTACAAAATATATTGATGCTTTTCTCATGGTACCACTGCCAGTGAGGACACCAAGTAACATCATCATCATTTAACATCTGTTGTCCATGAAAAGTAAAATTGGCATCAGTAGGGTTTGAACTTAGAGCCTACTGTACCAGAGCAAATACTATAACGCACTCCGTCAGATGCTCTCACAACTCAACCAATTCACTCAGTCCCTTGTGTTTTAGTTTGCAGCTGGGATTTAAGGGATCCCTTCTCGTTGCAGAGAATTTTACAGAAAGATGCAAATGTTTCAAATATTTGGGCCCCAACCATTTTACAGATGAAGATTGCTTTAATTTCTTAAAGAAAAGTTTGATTGTTGTTGGTGGTGGTGGTGTTAGTAAAATTCAGGTTAGTTCTGACTCGGTGAAGGCACGTGGCTTGTGGTTAGGGTATTTGGTTCACAATCATAAGGCCACGAGTTCAATATCTGGCAGTGTGTGTTGTGTCTTTGAGCAAGACACTTTATTTCATGTTCCTTCAGTCCGCTCAGCTGGCAAAAGCCTTGTCACATTCTGTGTCACACTAAATCTCCCTGAGAACTATGTTAAAAGTATGTGTGTCTGTGGAGTGCTCAGCCACTTGCACATTAATTTCATGAGCTGGTTGTTCCGTGGATCAGATCAGCTGGAACACTTGTCGTCATAACCGATGGAGTCCCACTTCAGCCAATTAGTCCTGACCGAGCAGATTTACAATTAACCCTTTAGCATTTAAGCAAGACACCTCCATCCCAAATACTCTCGCTGTTTTATGTTCAAACTGGTCAGATCTGACCTACCACACCCATCCGACAATTTCATTCTAAAAATAAACAATCACATCACCGAAAGTTACAAGACAATATTCATGGTTAATTCAAAATAATGTGAATAAATAAGCATTACCTTTGACAGAATAATTTGAATGCTAAATGGTTTAAGGTATATTCAACCATCTTTCCCAACATGTTTTCAGATACAGTGTATCTAGGTTTTCTGCTTCTAAAGAGGTAGATTTGGCTGCTATTTCTGGCAAGCTCAGTGACTACTTAGTGACTTCTTCATTGACAGCTAGATTAAATTCAATATTTAATATGTGCTTTTTCTAAAGAGGTAGATCTGGCTGCTATTTCTGGCAAGCTCAGTGACTACTTAGTGACTTCTGCAGTGGCAGCTAGATTAAACTCAATATCTAATATGTGCTTTTTCTAAAGAGGTAGATTTGGCTGCTATTTCTCACAGGTTCAGCAACTGCTTAAAGCAGTGGTTCTCAACCATCTTTTACCTGTGGAACCCTTTGATTCCCATTTTACTCTGGTGAACCCTCACAGCCATTTGATGTTTAAAAAAAAAAAAACCATTATACTTTCATTATTAAATATTATTAAGGCGGCGAGCTGGCGGAATCGTTAGCAGGCCAGGTGAAATGCTTAGCGGTATTTCGTCTGTCTTTACGTTCTGAGTTCAAATTCCACCGAGGTTGACCTTGCTTTTCATCCTTTCAGGGTCAATAAATTAAGTACCAGCTGCATACTGGAGTCGATCTAATTGACTGGCCCCTCCCCCAAAATTTCAGCAGAAAAGATTATTAAATATTACTAGGAATTGTATTAAAAAATTAAGATATTTTATGTATTGTAGAAATATAACCAATATATTACGTAAAAATTTTAACAACATAATCTTACAGGGACCACCAAGGGTCAAACGGACCCTAGTTGAGAACCACTGGCTTAAAGGCCCCTTCACTGGTGGCTAAATTAAGTTCATAAAAGGGTCACACCCTTAGCTAGGCAAAATGGTGTACGTGTGTATAGCAAGAAGACTAAGCAGCACAAGAGTAACATGACTCAGCTGCTATAAATACCACCACAGATCAGTCCTCATTTATATTATGTACAACAGGTCAGTGAAATAGCCAGAATATACTCATCATGCGTGTGTGTGTGTGTGTGTGTGTAGAGGCAATGCTGATGTGGCTGCGTGGTTAAGAAGCTTGCATTGCAGCCATGTGGTTCCAGGTTCAGTACCACTGCATGGCACCCTGGGCAAATGGTTTCTACTACTCCTCCAGATTGATCAATGCTTTGTGATTGAATTTTGTAAATGGAAATTGTATGGAAACCTGGCGCGCGTGCGTGCGTGTGTAAAGGCAGTGCTGATGTGGTTGTGTGGTTAAGAAGCTTGCATTGCAGCCATGTGGTTTCAGGTTCAATACCACTGCATGGAACCTCATGATTGTGAACCCGGTACTCTAACCACTGAGCCATGCACCTTCACTCACACACACACACACACACACACACACATAGCAAAGCTACCGCAGGGGCCAGTCCTTATTGTTGTGTTGTGACTTGTATGCCTTAATGACCCTAAGAGCTAAACCAGTGGAGCACAAGCTCCTGGTGAGTCCTGGACAGGTCAAAGGACAGAGGTTAGACTAATATGGATCACTTCTCCCCAGAGGTAAAAATGGGCTTGCATGGGGGCCAATACTCCTATCCTTTAGCATTTTTAATGTTCTACTTGTTTCAGTCTTTAGACTGCAGCCAAGCCAGGGGATTGCATTGAATTTTTAGTCAAATAAATCAATCCCAGGACTTATATTTTTATTTTTAAACCTGACTTATTCTATCAGTCTCTTTTGCCAAACCACTAAGTTACAAGGACATAAACACACCTATACTGGTTGTCAAAGGGACAAAGACAGACAGACAGACATACACACCCACATACAGCGGATTTCTTTCAACTTCCGTCTACCAAATCCACTCATAAGGCTTTGGTCAGCCTGAGGTTATAGTATAAGACCCTTGCCCAAGGTGCTACGCAGTGGGACTGAACCAGGAACCGTGTGGTTGGGGAGCAAACTTCTTACCACACAGCCACACCTGTGCCTAGTATGTAGATAATGGCTGTGGACAGGCGTTCACTGAGGCTGAAAAGAGATTGTAATGCGACAAAAAAAAGATTGCTGTACGAAGAAAATGCGCAGCAGAAAGAAGGACTGCTCCAAGTAGACACAACAGAGAGACTAACTATTGAATGCTGAGGACAGAATACAAGAACACCAGGTAGATAAAATATGGCTAATAAATATAGATTGTCACTAAATTAGCACAGACACCAACTCTTTTATTTGACTCTCATACATTTCATAATAACCTAATTTTGATCTTTCATTACAAAGGAAAGTAAATGGAAAAATAAAAACAACTTTTTTCAGGTACAGAAACAAAGAAACAAATTATTATTATTATTATTATTATTATTATTATTATCATCAACATCACCAAGGTCAACTTTGTTGTTCATAATTCTGAAGTCAATAAGACTTGAAACAAGTTGATTTAGTTGATAGTTTCCTCGCACAAGTAACACACAGCATAAATTTGTGTAAGGAAACTATTTTCACTATTATTATTATCATTATTATTATTCTTATCAAAGGCAGCGAGCTGGCGGGATCGTTAGCACGCCAGGCAAAATGCTCAGCGGTATTTCGTATGTCTTCATGTTCTGAGTTCAAATACCGCCAGGGTCAACTTTGCCTTTCATCCTTTCAAGGTCAATAAAATAAGTACCAGTTGCGCACTGGGGTCGATGTAATCGACTATCCCCCTTCCCCAAATTTCATGCCTTGTGCTTACAGTAGAAAGCGTTATCATTATTGTTATTATTATTATCTATCTCTCTGTATAAATTATATAAGAAACTGACACTCCATCAGTTATGACAATCGCGGTTCCAGTTGATCTGGGTTCAATGGATCAGCTTGCTCATGAAATTAACGTGCAAGTGGCTGAGCACTCCACAGACACATGTAGTTCACTGGGAGCTTCAGTGTGGCACAGAATGTGACAAGGTTGGTCTTTTATGAAATACAGGTACTACTCAGTTTTACCAGCTGAGTGGACTGGAGCAACGTGAAATAAAGCGTCTTGCTCAAGGAAACAATGCGTCGCCAGGAATTGAACTCACAACCTTACGATCATGAGCCGAATGCCTTAACCACTAAACCATACGCCTTCACATACATATATTTTCTACACATTGCAGGTGAGGAAATAAGTTGTTACTATCTCTAGCAGTCGAGTAGCAATCATTGATAAGACCAAGGAAGGTCAAAATCACATGATCTGGTGGTCTCAGTGCTGGAGGGGGCAGGGATTTATCTCCCCGCAAGCGATATAAACAGGAGTCCATTCTGCACCAAAAACCTATCTAAGAGTTTCTCTCGTGGTATCCACCGCAGTATAGTTTGTTCTAACAGAGTATCTACGCTCAAGGTGGGGGGGGTAGTATTACCTCATGGAACTCCCAAGAATAGTAGGAGAAGAAAATTGGTGAATAGATGGAGTGTGATTTGAAGATTTGGCTGCTATTTCTAGCGGACCCAATGACTGTCAAGAGCCCCTTACTGATTGATAAAAAAAAAAAAGAAACTTGGCAAGGATGGAATTGAAATGTTCAATTGAATTTTTCTACCAGTACACACCTGGTATCATCATCATCATCACCATCACCACCACCACCACCATCATCATCAACATCGCTTAACATCCATTTTCCATGCTGACATGGGTTGGATGGTTTGACTGAGGTCTGGAGAGCCAGCAGCTGCACCAGTCTCCAATCTGATTTAGCAATGTTACTACAACTTGATGCCCTTTGCTAACGCCAACCACTCCAAGAGCATAGTGGATGCTTTTTATGTGCCACCAGCAGGGGAACCAGTCAGGGGACACTGACACTGACCACATTCGGATGGTGCTTTTTACATGCGACTGGCACAGGAGCAAGTCAGGGGACACTGGCATCGACCACGTTCGGATGATGCATCTTACATGCCACCGGAATGCAAGCCAGTCACTAATCCATCAAATGAAATTATAATATTAATCATCAATCTCAGGGGACCCTCAAGGACCATGGACACTGCTCCTTTCATCCAAACTTGAGCAAGTAAATTAAATAAATGGTACCTCGAGCAAGTGTCTTCTACTATAACCTCAAGCCAACCAAAGCCTTGTGAGTGGATTTGGTAGATGGAAACTGAAAAGAAGCTTGTCATATGTATGCCTCTTTGTGCTTGTGTCTGTCTCCCACCATTGCTTGACAACCAATGTTGGTGTGTTTATCTCCTCGTAACTTAGCAGTTCAGTCAAGGGGACCGATAGAGCAAGTACCAGGCTTTAAAACATAAGTCTTGGGGGTCAGTTTGTTTGACTGAGATTCCTCAAAGCAGTGAGTGACCCAGCAGGGCCACAGGCTAATAATGGCTGAATCAAGGAAAAATATAAAAAGTATTAAAAAAAAAAAACCTTGAACAAATGCAAAAAAAAAAAAAAAAAAAAAAGAAGTCAGCCATAGGAGGACTTGAAGCCACAATGCAGAGAGACAAAACTGAATGCACCACCAAATAAATAAATAAATAACAATGATGATGGTGATGGTGATGATGATGATGATGATGATGATGATGACTATTCAAAATTGCCATATACATCTAAATCCTCTGAAGTTCTGAATAAATTGCTAAGTAGAAATAATCCAATATTGAAAATCTACGTACAACATATTCTATATCAAGACAACGCTGGTTAGAAGAGGAGTG
>NC_068989.1:88268105-88269605 GCF_001194135.2 Octopus bimaculoides
TCACTGCCAACAATAACTACAACTGAATCAGCACACACACACACACACACACTCAACTTACATTTTTAAATACTGAAAAGAGTTAAAAATGAAAAAAATATATATATATATGTATATATGTATTTGAAAAAATGCATGGAAGCGTTACAAATCAAAATGGTAGACATCAAACACAGTTTCATTTCTTAGTTTGCTTCCTGCTTTTGTCGAACTGTTGCCGCAAAACGCAACAAAAGACATTTGACCAGAGGCAATCAGAGCCACATCCAGTCCTCACAAATGTAACACAACAACGCAACTGCCTGTGTCTTCTCCATTGCCCCCCCTCCCGCTACAATCAATGGTCTTTGTTCTCTGAACTGGCAACCTTCTCCACCACTCCCATCCCCATAGCCTTCCCCTATTGTATCTCCCAACCAATTCCATACCAAGCACTTTCCCCAATCCATCTTTCTCAGGGTTGCAACCCTATCGATTAACTTTTGAACTTTTTCTTCTCGTTAACCTTTGAACTTTTCTTCTCTAACATTAGGCATAAGTGTGGACGTGTGGTAAGAAGTTTACTTCCCAAGGGCATGGCTCCCAGTTCAATCTTACAGCATGTCATCTTGTGCAAGTGTCTCCTAATACAGCTATGGGTTGACCAAAGCCTTTTGAGTGGATGTGATAGACAGAAACTGAATGAAGCCTGCTGTATGTATGTGGGGTGTGTGTGTATAAGATGCCCGGGTACAAACAGCTATTCTACATGGCAGTGAGACATGGGTTGTGACTTCCGAGGACATGCAATGTCAGTGTGCTTATATGACAGAGTGTCAGTGATTTGAGAGAAGAACTGGGTGTACAAGGCATCAGATGTAGCATACAAGAGAGAAGACTGCACTGGTACAGTCATGTACCTCCTACTATAGCCCTGGTCAACCAAAGCCTTGTGGGTAAATTTGGTAGACAGAAACTGGAAGAAGCCTGCCACACACACACACACACACACACATATATATATATATGCGTGTGTGTATATATAAATATGTATGTATCCGGTTTCACCAGTCCTCAGTCAAATCGTCCAACCCATGCTAGCATGGAAAGCGGACGTTAAACGATGATGATGATGATGATGATGTGTGTGTGTATATATATATATGTATGTATGTATGTATATATGTAAATTAAGAAAGGGAGTTAAATTTGTTCACATTGAAAAAATATACATACACACATATATATGTAAATATACATATACATGTATATACATATATATATATATAAATATACATATACATGTATATACATATACATATATACATAAATATACATATACATATAAATATATATACATACATATAAATGTATGTAGATACATATATACATATGTATATATTTATATATGTATATATCTATCTATGTATGTATATATATTTATATTTATAGAAGAATGGTTAGTGAGAGCTGTGCGAGCCATGTACAGAGATGCTGCCAGTAAGGTGAGGGTTGGAAATG
>NC_068989.1:88269615-88275613 GCF_001194135.2 Octopus bimaculoides
GATAACCATATATACACACACACACACACACATATATATATACATACATATATACATATATATATACATACATATATAATTTTTAACCACCATTTCTGCTCCTTTACCCTATTCCCTCTTTCATATTTACCCTGTACCTTGAGCCCACCCCTCACTCTCTCTCTCTCTCTCTCTGCAACTGGGGAAGCCATGTATTCTCCTCTTTAGCAAGACAATTGTTCCTGACCCTCTGTCATATTTTCATATCCCTCAATACAACGACCTCTACTTAGATAAAGGGGTTTTGTCCAGCAAGCACTTAATGGCCTCACCAGTGAGTGACAGGGCCATGAAGAAAGCACCTGGTATGGTCTATAAAGTGGTTGGCATTAGGAAAGGCAACCTGTTGTAGAAACAAAGCCACAGCAGACACCGGAGGCCAGAACAGACTCCTAGCAAGTCAGTCCATGGCAAAACATTCAATACATTCTCTTATGGAAAACATGACATACAAT
Source organism: Octopus bimaculoides (assembly GCF_001194135.2). NCBI lineage: Eukaryota > Metazoa > Mollusca > Cephalopoda > Octopoda > Octopodidae > Octopus > Octopus bimaculoides. The sequence continues at coordinate 88,270,110 of NC_068989.1, forward strand.
GATGATGATGATGATGATGATGTAAACTTTTTGAACTGATTTTCTTGATCGTTTTCCTTAAACATTTAACTATGCTGTGTAAATCTTTCAAACCAATTTGCTACTTCCTCGAAAATTTTAAACACGCTATAAATAAAAATGATTTTGCAATTTTAAACACCAACGAATGATTATAATTTAAACTACTAACTAAGTAGTTGCTGCAAACATTCCTGCAAGGAATAGCAAATGCTAATATGATAATACAACAACAACAAAAACAAGAGATTGCAGAAGCAAGTGAAACCTCGAACAGATACTGCATATTGTGATGAAGTCATTAATTGAAACAAAAACAAAAACAAAATTAACCAAACCAATTAGTTAAAAATTATCATATTACAACGATGCCTTAGTAGTTATTGCCTTATTTGAAATGTAATATGCAGATATTGGACAACATTAGGTTACCATGTTAGCAGACGAAGCAAGAGAGCTGCTAGAAATATCAACCAAATCTCCCTCAAATCATACCTGGTGGTCCTAAAACAGGCAGACCACATTGGAAACACTATAAAAAATACAATGGTCATAACAGGATACTTTTGGACGTCAGTCAGCTTGACCAAGGTTGTTCTGGGGTTTAACAACAACAATAGCAGGTAGCCCTGTTGGTAAAATTGGCAGATGCCTTATAGATGTGTTTGGATTTGTTTTTGAAGTGAGACTAACCAAAGAGGTAAGTTACTGTAACAGTCAGATTACTCTGTCAAGTATATCATCATCATTTAGCGTCCATTTTCCATGCTGGGATGGGTTGGACGGTTTGACTGAGGTCTGGAGAGCCACCGGTTGCACCAGGACTCAATCTGATCTGGCAATGTTTCTACAGCTGGATGCCCTTCCTAATGCTAACCACTCCAAGAGTGTGGTGGGTGCTTTTTACGCGCCACCGGCATGGGAGCCAGTTAGGGGTACTGGCATCAACCATTCAGATTGTTTTGAATTAATGGTACCGAATAAAAAGCACCCATGTTGGTGTCACTTTCTGTCTACCAAATCCACTCATAAGGTACTGGATGGTCTGCGGCTAATAGTAGAAGACATTTGCCCATGGGAATGAACTCGAAACCCATATGGTTGAAAAGTGAACTTCCCGAACATATTATTTTAACACACTTCACCCTCTCACACTTGATGACTAACAAACAAGGGAACCTCTACACAGAAGATCGACTTACAAGAAATAACAACCACAGCTTCCTCAAATCATACCATGCAACCTAATACAATCTTAAGAAACAAAGACGGACACATTGAGCAATATAGTCCCTTATATGGGTAGGTATGAGAGGGTGGATCTCCATTGTTTCTTATCTATTTAATTGTTTCAGTTGTTTGACTGTAGCCATGCTGGGGCACTGTTCAAAGAAGTTTTAGTCAAATGAATCAATCCCAGTACTTTTCATGTAAGCCTGGTACTTATTCAATTGGTCACCATTGCTGAACTGCGAAGTCGTGGGAACGTAAGCTCACAGACACAGACACACACACACATGAACAATGAGCTTCTTTCAGTTTCCGTCAACCAAATCCACTCACAAGGTTTTGGTTGGCCTGAAGCCATAGTAGAAAACACTTGCCCAAGATGCCATGCAGTAAGACTGAAATTGGAACCATGTGGTTGGGAAGCAAGCTTCAGACCCACACAGCCATGCCAGTCAATTAGACAAATATTCCAGGACACCAAAATAAGCTTTAAGACAACAGAGAGGTCATAGTTCAAAATCTTTAAAAATTCAAGAAACAATAACATACTCAAAGACTATCATGTGATCATGTGATCAAGTAGACAATCGCTGATCACAATGCACTTTGTATCGTTTTCACTTTTGAATGATGCCACCCTGCTGGTTAGGTGAGCATTCCAGCTGATTGAAATGCTAGTCTTACACAGGGTTATCTATTTACAGCTGAGTGGAATATCCACGAGCGAAATGTTGATCGGAATCCCTATCACCTCAGAAGCAAGGAAGATATCCACCTCCAGCTGTATATTGTTCTAGTTATTGTTTAGCTTCAAGTCAGTCCGGGTCAGTTAGACTTTCCACTCTTTGTTTTAAATATCCAGAATTACATTGCCAAACAAGTCCTTCATTTAAAACACCACAGGGTGGAATTCGAGAGATTTGGCTGCTATTTCTAGTAGGCCTGGATCAATTAGACCAGGGATGCGAGACAACATTCCAGAAGGTGTGAGCAGGGCTGGATTTATAGAGTCAAAGAGGGCAATTCTGCCCTGGGCACCTTTATTCTTATATAAATTATTTCTTTAAGGGGTGCAAGAACACATTAAAAGATTTTAGAGGTGTGGGGTATAACAAAAGTTGGGAACCACTGAATTAGACCTGTGCTCAAACATGTTCTACGTATGACCATTCCATGTTTCAAATACTCAGGATTACATTGTCCAAAGTATCCCTCTTTTTTAAGACCATAAGATGGAATTTCTGATTTGGCTGTTATTAGTTTTAAACTTGATGTTCCTCAACAAAAGAAAGATTGGTACATAAAACTGCTTTGTGCAGTTAAGGGTGATGCAATTTCCGAATGGATATATCTGATTTCTGCAGTAAAGAAGGTTAACCCAATAATATGCTCCTTTCATTTAACTTGGGAAGTTACACCACATTTTTTCACAGTAAAATTAGACACTTTCCTGTACAGAATTTAATTCTTTTGTTACACAAACAGCAAGCAACTAGTTTTTTGTTTTTTTTTTCAAAAATTATTTTACCTGCATTTCCTCCTCGTTATGAAATAATGGATTTAAAATGTCTAGCGTTTTAGCAAATTTTGAAGATTTATCTGGGGTTGGACTGATTACTTTTACAACAGGATGCCCTGCCTACTGTTAAGCACTCAACCGTGACAGACTTGTTTGCTGTGAGAGCCACATAAACTTACATCACTCCCTAAACCCAGCTTGCTTTCTCACTGAATATGTTACCAAACAAATAAATTCTTCAACTCACTCTGAGACTGACAATGGTGTGGATTTAACAACTAAAAAGCTGAGCTGAGTCAATAAAACAACTCTGAACAAAAGAATTAGCATGTTTACATCACTCATTTACTAAAGCTAACCCCACCAAACATTTTTTAAAAACACTCTACTTACTCGCAGCATCATAGCTTCTACCTTTTACTTGTCTCAGTCATTAGAATGTGGCCACGCTGGAGCACCATTCTGGAAGGTTTAGCCCAGGGGTTCTTGATCATTTTTCACCCAATGGACCCCTTTCGTTCCTATTTTGTTCTACTAGCTCTCATAGCCATTCAGTGTTTAAAAAATTCCTACTGTTATCCAGTGTAGAAGTATAAACCAGTTTATTGCAGATAAATTTTAACAACAAAAATATCCTATTGATCCCTAAGGGGGTTATGGACCCTGGTTGAGAGCCACTAATTTACTCGATCAAATTGACTCCAGTACTTAAATCTTATGCCTGGTACTTATTCTATCGGTCTCTTTTGCTGAACTGGTAGGTTATGGGAACATAAATGGCGGAAACAAACACAAACAGAAAGATAGACACACACACACACATGATGGGTTTCCACACAAAATCCATCTCCCAAATTCACTCACAAGGCATTGGTTGGCCTGTGGCTACAGTTGAGAACCATTTGCCTAAGGTGCCATGCAATGGGATTGAATCCAGAACCACTGAGTTGCAAAGCAAGCTTCTTAGCCACACAGCCGTGCCTGCACCTTCTCTTTTCTCTTTTATTTATGGTTTGGAACAGAAAGAAGCAGTGCCTTTGACTTTTTTCAGGGCCACTGAGACTGAAAGAGGAAAGATAGGAAGATCTTGATATCTCCAAGTCCATATGCGATCAACATACGGGAATCTCATTAAGGGACCTTCGGCTCAGATTGCAGTAATAAACAGGGCTGAGAATGACATAATGAGCGAAAAAAGAAGGGATTATATTCAAAGTTGTAATAACTGAATTCCACATAAAAAGCACCCGGTACACTCTGTAAAGGGGTTGGTGTTAGGAAGGGCACCCAGCCATAAAAACCACAACATTGGAGTTCAATGCAGTCCTCTGGTTCACTGATTCCTGTTGGACTGTCCAACCCATTCTGGCATGGAAAATGGATGTTAAGTGATGAGGAGGAGCAGGAGTTCACACACTCAGCATCTGGAGACAGAGGCATTGGTTCACAGTTGGTCAAGCTCATCCAAAACACTTCTCCCAGGTTAGTATTATTAATAACAGACATGGATTGTACAACAACTATAGGAATTACTTTGGGGGGTCACCAGAACTGCTAGAAATAGCAGCCAAATCACTCTACAATTATACAGTACTTGAAAAGAGAGATCCTTCCCGAGTCATACAGACTTATAGGGCTGGTTTCCCACTTTCTGTAGCATATATGTTTTCCCCTTGGACAGGATGCTGGTCTGTCACAGGAAAACTCATTTTTTGCCAGCTGAGTGGACCGGATCAACGTGAAATGAAGTGTTTTGCTCAAAAACACAATGCACCATCTGGTCCAGGAATCGAACCTACAACCATGCAATCTTGAGTGCAACACACTAACCACAAGGCCATGCACCTTGAGATACACATGGCTCAACACCATTTTGTCTGGAACACCTTTGAACATAGACCTGTTCAGTCAGAGTTGAACTGGGGTAAACAACAACATTCAAAATATATGGCTGAGCAACAATGTAAAGATTGACGTACAAGGTTGTACAAGGTTGACATACAGCAACCATACTGTGGTATGGCCCTACCAGAAAGATGATGTTTAGAATTAAGTAGTGAGTAACCATTGAGAAAATTGACAGCTTGATTCCCTGAAAAAACTAGTGGAGTAATAAATGAAGATTTAATATGTTGTTAATTATGAGTTAGTGAAATAATTCACAACAGTGCTGCCACAAATGACATTCTTCTCCCAGAAAATATGAATTATGGTGGTTTCTTTTCAATAATTTTTTCAGATGTATGTATGGACATGTGTGTGTGTGTGTGTGTGGTTAAGAAGTTTACTTTCCAACCATATGATTTCAGGTTCACTCCCACTGCATGGCATCTCGGGCTAGTCGTTTGCTAATGTGGCCCTGAACCAACCAAAGCCTTGAGAGTGAATTTCGTAGAGGTCACCTTACTGGTATTTGTGCCGGTGGCACGTTAGAAAATCATTCGAGCGAGGTCGTTGCCAGTGCCCCTGGACTGGCTTCTGTGCAGGTGGCACGTAAAAACACCATTTTGAGCGTGGCCGTTGCCAGTATCACGTGACTGGTCCTTGTGCCAGTGGCATATAAAAGCACCCACTACACTCTCGGAGTGGTTGGCATTAGGAAGGGTATCCAGCTGTAGAAACTTTGCCAGATCAGATTGGAGCCTGGTGCAGAGTTCTGGGTTGCCAGCCCTCAGTCAAACCGTCTAACCCATGCCAGCATGGAAAGCGGACGTTAAATGCTGATGATGATTATATA
>NC_068989.1:88275674-88276845 GCF_001194135.2 Octopus bimaculoides
TGTGTCCATGCTCTGATACTGTGTCGTTGTTGTAAATGAGTGTCACTGTCATACAAGCAAAATAATTCACTTCCAATCTTCTGCAAAAACATGTCTGGCATTGGGAGAAATATTGCCTTACTTGGAAACAGGTGAAGGTTGGCAACAGAAAGGGCATTGGTTATAGAAGATCTGCCTCCATAAACCCTTGCCAACCCAAGCAAGCATGGAAAAGTAGACATTAAAAATTATAATGATATATATATAAGGGCATCCAGCTGTAGAAACTTTGCCAGATCAGATTGGAGCCTGGTGCAGAGTTCTGGGTTGCCAGCCCTCAGTCAAACCGTCTAACCCATGCCAGCATGGAAAGCGGACGTTAAATGCTGATGATGATTATATATATTATATTTTATATATATATATATATATATATGTATATATATATATATATATATAACATATGTATATACATATGCATATAAATGCATATGTACAAACTTACACGCACATTTGTATGTGCATTAATAGATTTTTAATATTTCATGAAGTTAACTAGCATTAGGCATTTCTATTAGACTAATAAGCATGAATGAATAAATGTGTGTGTGTGTGTGTGTGTATATACACACGCACACACATATAAATAAGAGCCCACAATGTTATTTATATTAACTTAGAGATAATACAGTACAGCAATGGAGGTAAAATGGGGGAAGAGAAGTGAGGAAGAATAAAGCACAGCTGATTAACCTTGCATAAATTAAGACCGTATTGTTAATGAATGTCATTAGCAGTAACTAGCTTGACCTTTTTTTTTAATGCACAGTGTGTGTGTGTGTGCGTGTATATGTGTTATTTCTTTACTACCCACAAGGGGCTACACACAGAGGGGACAAACAAGGACAGACAAACGGATTAAGTCGATAATACCGACCCCAGTGCGTAACTGGTACTTATTTAATCGACCCCGAAAGGATGAAAGGCAAAGTCAACCTCGGCGGAATTTGAACTCAGAACGTAGCGGCAGACAAAATACCGTTAAGCATTTCGCCCGGTGTGCTAACGTTTCTGCCAGCTCGCCATGTGTGTGTTTCTGGAGGACTAGGTCAGTCCATGAACAGTATCTAAGACCGCCTCAAGGCAACGAGCTGGCAGAATGATTAGCATGCCGGGCAAAATGCTTAGTGGT
>NC_068989.1:88277515-88282202 GCF_001194135.2 Octopus bimaculoides
GGGGGGGGGGCGGATCATGTGTTGAAAGGAATTCTTTGGGGTTTGGATAATTCACCCTTGGAAACATGGGTGTTATGTTCAACATTCTTGAACAACCCTTATTCAGGGACCTTTTGAGTGGGATGGGCTACAGGACCTGAAGAAAATTCTAACTGCAAGGTCATGCGCTGTTTACCTTGATATGAGATCACTAAGTTGTGCACATATGGTTGTGATGCATGTGCCTGGTGTACCTTTATCGGTGGGTAGTCATGATGGGTATATTGGGTTTCGTATATTTTACCCCGGTGTCACTTTGGTGGCATGCACTGCTCTCTCACTCAATAATAACAATAATAACAATTTCCTACTATAGGCACAAGGTCTGAAAATTTGGGGAAGACAGGGATAGTTGATCATGTTGCTCCCCTGTGCTCAAACAGTACTTATTTTATCAACACTGAAGGATGAAAGGCTAAGCCGACCTCAGCAGAATTTGAACTCAGAACATGAAGATGAACAAAATGCCACTAATCCTTTTGTCCAGCATGCTAACAATTCTGCTGACTCGCCACCTTGACCCATTAGTTGTCAAATAATTTAATTCACATTTTTTGGCTTTGCCAGGTGACATAGGAGTTAAAATAATATATAGTATTTAAATTTTCTTCATATGTGAATTATTTTGGAAATTATGATAAATTTTTCATAAAGTCCCAAATGGGGATCACTGAAAAAAAGTATATTTATCCTTTTCTATTCAATTGCAATAATTAACATTTTAGTTTTTGTTTTTAAACTATAGTATCAAATGCGAATGTGTATGAAATATCAATGAATGATATAAATGTGAAATGCAAAAACAAAAAAAAAACGTTTTCGAAACAGTCAGTATTTTTGTAGTTCCCAATTTGCAATTTATGATATAAAATGCCCTCTAGAATTAGCCAGAGCAAGAAATGACAAACTTTAACTACTAAATATTGTTACACACACCTCTGAAAATGCATCGTACATAAGCAATTCATTTTAAATACAACAAACAACAGGCAATGAGACTGTTTTTAGCAGATCCCCAAACAGGGCTAATGGCAAGCAATGGGTTAATAATAATGATGATGATGATGATGATGATGATGGTGATGCTTTCTTTTATTAGCCACAGGGTCATAGATGAGGAGAACATCAAAAAGACAATCAGCAATTTGTGTAGGGATTTACATAAAATTTGAGGAGAAAGAAATGGAAAAGCAGGTGAAATGCAATAAAAGTATACATAATATGATGCAACCCTCCTGCCCATAGATTCACGGTTACCCTGACCACCAAAGGCACAAGCCCTCTCCCAACTGTTGCTCCCCAATCTACAGGCACATGCTTAGAGTAGGGTAATTCATTCTAATCATGTTTTCCAGTCACCCATCATCATCACTATCATCATTGTTTAATGTCCACTTTCCATGCTGGTATGGGTTGGACAGTTTGACTGAGGGCTGGCAAGAAGGCTGCACCAGGTTCCAATCTGATCTGGCAGAGTTTCTACAGCTGGATGCCCTTCCTAACGCCAACCACTCTGAGAGTTTAGTGAGTGCTTTTTACATGTCACCAGCATGGGAGCCAGTCAGGTGGCAGTGGCAATGACCATGCTCGAATGGTGCTTTTTATGTGCCACCAGCACGGGACCAGTGTCGGAATTCCCTCTCTGCCCTCACTTTCCTTTCCAAGTGGAACATCAATAAACCACATTAAAGTGCGTTAAGGACCAAGTTCCTCCCCCCTCCACACACAAACACACACATTCTTCAGTAGATATGAAATTGATTTCTCTAATTTTTTTGCGCATTCAATAGGTTGGCAGCATATATTGAGCAAATTATTGAAGAAAAAGTAGCAAATCTAAGTGAAAGTCAAATAAGAAATAAATAAAAATAAAATAAAGAAATGAAAATTTTTTTTTGAAATATCTACAAAAAATGCCCCCAAAAAACTAACAAAACTCTTATTAAAATGAATCTGTTAATGGTCAAACTTGCTATTGTGTTTCTATGTAGAGATAAATTCTTGTGCATGGAGATAGAGAGGGGGGGGCGCAATGTTTCCCAACCTCTCCGCAAGTCTGCCATTTTCAACTTTGAAATCATCAAAATCAATCAATAAGTTCAAAGTCAGTCAACTTAATTCCCATCCTTTACAAAAACCTTATTTGAAAAGATTGACAAGATTCCATTGATTTCAATTTTCTTCTCCACTTCTCCTCCTCCCTCCCACCTCTGTTCCTCCATCAGAACTATTTTTTCTTTCTTAAGGAAGATGACTGAGATGAACGAAAAAAAAAAAATGGTTTCTAAAGATCACTTAAGGAATATTTCTCAGACATCATCATCATCGTTATTATTATTGCACAAGGTTTCTTAACAGGCCATTTTAATTTAATAGTCTGGGCCGATCTTACCTCTAAAATTAAAAGGAAAAAGAGAGAGAAGGAGGGGAAAAAAAAAGAAAATTTCTTTAAAATAAAAAAAATGAAATACAAGAAAGAAAAAAAATCCTACCGATAGTGTAAGTTAAATGGATGTATTTATTGAATTTCTAGATATTAAATTGATTTGCACAACTCTTGATTGATTCCTATAACAGATCAGTATGAAAGACTGAGTGTACAAGAGTAAAAGAGAAAGTCAACAACTTGTATAATCAGACCTTTTGATTAGATTTAAGGTAAGGGCTCAAACCATTCTACTATGAAATTTACAATCAATTCAGAGAGAGAAAAAGAGAGAGAAAAAGAGAGAGAGGGAGAGAGAGATAGAAGCAGATTGTATATGTGTGTGTATTAAGATATATTAAATGATATTATATTCTTCACTGGGAAGTTTTAATGCTTCAGGAAAGAAAAGAATATCAACATCTGTTTGCCTATTTATGTCCCTGTCTATTATACACTTCGCATGTCTACAAGCCTGTCTCTGTATGTCTACCAACCTATTTCTGTATTTACCAAGCCTTTCCATGTCTACCAAGCCCGTGTCTGTGTCTGCCAAGCCTTTCTGTGTTTTGTGTCTACCAACCTATTTCTGTGTTTACCAAACTTTTCTGTGTCTACCAAGTCTTTCTGTGTCTGCCAAGCCTTTGTGTACTTGCCAAGCCTTTCTGTGAATGCCAAGCCTTTCTGTGTTTGTGTCTACCAACCTATTTCTGTGTCTACAAGCCTGTTTCCGTGTTTACCAAGCCTGTCTGTGTCTACAAACCCGTCTCTCTGTCTACCAATCTATCACTGTACCTACCAACCTCTCTGTCTTTGTTTACCAACCAATGTGTGTCTACTGGCCTGCCTCTCTGTCTACCATGCCTGTCACTGTCTCTACCAAACCTGTATCTGTCTACCAACCCATCTCTGTTTATGTTATCAAACCAGTCCACGTTTCATGACAGAAGAGTTGTAAAACTGAGGCCATGAAAGCACATCCTTTATGCCCAAGCACCATTCCTGCACACAGTCTGCCCACCTACCCTTCTTCCCAATGCCTCCAGTTCCCCATCCATTGAATCTCTCCCCTGCAACATATCCCCCTCCCTCTGCTTGTATTCACTCCTTACATTCCCTCCCTCTCTACCTTCCACTCTCCCTTCACAATCTCATGAACACACCCACCCTCTCCAACCCCTTCGGTCCACTCACCCCATACCCCCATCTCAATCACATTTTCACCCCCCTCTCTCTCCTCACATGAAGTAACCATGTGTTACCCTCTAATGCAAGACTCCTTTGTTTCTATCCCTCAATACAACTCCCCCATCCTCAGTTGAGGGGTTTTGTCCTGCTGCAAGTTACTTGGTGATCTCAATGCGGCTGGTGCTGTGTAAAAAGTACCCAGTATACTCTTTAAACAGTACTGGACATTATGAAGGGCATCCATCCATAGAAACCATGCCAAAACAGAAAGCAGGGCTTCATACAGTCTTCTGGCTTGCCACTTCCTGTTGAACTGTCCAACCCATGGCAGCATGGAAAACAGATGTTTGATGATGATGAGGATGATGATGATGATGAACCTGTCCATCTGTGACCACCAACCTATCTTTGCTTGCATCTACTAACCTGTCTCTCTTCCTATTTCCCTACTCCATCAACTGCAGCAGATCACAGCTGTAATACCACTGTCGTTGGTAGGGACTTAGTGGAGAAAAGGGTGCCTGACATAATCGAGGTGGCTATGAAGAATGATAAAATTAGACTTAGCCTATGTGACAGGGGCCCTTATCCTCTTTCTGTGTACACCAAAAGGGAACAGATCAGTGAGGTCCTTGTAGAAGGAATATCATCACAAATCGGAGCCCTTAATGGTGATATTAGACAAAAACCAATAGGAGAATAGGCGCAGAAGTGGCTGTGTGGTAAGTAGCTTGCTTACCAACCACATGGTTGCGGGTTCAGTCCCACTGCCTGGCACCTTCGGCAAGTGTCTTCTACTATAGCTTCGGGCCGACCAAAGCCTTGTGAGTGGATTTGGTAGATGGAAACTGAAAGAAGCCTGTCGTCATCATCATCATCATCATCATCGTTTAACGTCCGCTTTCCATGCTAGCATGGGTTGGACGATTTGACTGAGGACTGGTGAAACCGGATGGCAACACCAGGCTCCAGTCTGATTTGGCAGAGTTTCTACAGCTGGATGCCCTTCCTAACGCCAACCACTCAGAGAGTGTA
>NC_068989.1:88282730-88302574 GCF_001194135.2 Octopus bimaculoides
AATGACTGGAACAAGTAGAAGAATAAAAAGTGGAGGCAGTGTTATGTGAGAAGTGTGTGATACACAGAGGTGCAGAAGGGGATGTTATGGAGGCCAAAGTGTGAGTGGTTTCATAGATGGTTTATAGAAGTAGAAGCCATTGGAGTAGCATTACAAGTGGGAAAGAGAAGAAACCATGTTGATGAGGGAATATTTATCGATCACTTAAGTAGCATTCTAGAGGGTCATAGCCATTGTCGTCATTATTTAGTAATAGACCTTTCCATGCTTGCATAGGTCAAACGGGGTTTGTTGAGGTAGATTTTCTATGGCTGGATGCTCTTCCTGTCGCCAACTCTCACTTGTTTACCCAAGCAAGGTAATATTTTCCATTGGCCAGATATGTTTTTCATGGAAGACTAGAAACAAACACCGATTGTACCCAAAACAAGGGTACTCACACACACACACATATGATTTCAGTTTTCATCTACTAAACCCACTGCCAAGTCTTTGGTCAGTCTGGGGCTATAGTAGAAGACACCTGCCTAAAGTGCTGCACAAAGTGATTGAACCTGAGATCACATGGTTGGGAAGCAAGCTTCTTAACCACACAGCTGTAACTGCACCTATGTGGTGTACAAAATGATTGTGTGTAGCAGTAGCACCATTCCATGTTATAAACAGTGCTGCAACGTAAACCTTATAGATAGTCAGTAATTAATCACGGTTGCAGTATTTCCTGTTACTAAAAGGGGAATGTTAATTTTGGCAATGTTAGATGAGTGAGGAGGTCACCAAGTAAGGTCATTTAGAGATTGCAAGGATTCACATTTGTATCAACTTTGAAGGGTTTCAAGCAAGGGTTTTCAACCATATTTTTATCCATGGACTCCTTTGACTACGATTTTATTCAGGTGGACCCCCATAGCCATTCGATGTTTGAAAACTAGTTTTCTAGAAATGTCTTTCCTCTGGGCAGCTCCTGCAGTTTCTATCAGGGGCAAAGTATCTCCAGCGTTTATTTCACCTATATATAACATCATCATCATCATCACCACTTACTTCCCATTTTCCATGCTGGCATGGATTGGATGATTTGACAGGATCTGGCAAGTCACAGGGCTGAGCTGAACTCCAGAGTCAGTTGTGGAATGATTTCTATGGCTGGATACCTTTACTAACACCAACCGCCTTCCAGTATGTACTGGATGCATTTTTCAAGCCACAACTGAGCTTGCCAAGTGGCCTGCAAGACAGAAAAGAACAGGAAAGCAAAAAAACCCCATTACTAAGAGAGAGGGGTGCTTTATGCTCGATGCTGAGAGACTAAAGTATGACAGGGGGAGGAGCACAGGTGTCTTGCTATAGAGGAGATATATGGCTGCGCTATATTACATAAGAGTGAGTAGAAACAATTGAGAAGATGAAGATAAAGAAAATGTCAGTGATGGTGTGTTAAAGCAACCCTTCAATGTATGAGAAGGTGAGCATAAGACAGGATATGGTCAGGTGATCATAGAAGGTAGGTAGTTTCGTAAGAAAGTGAGGGAAAAGTAACAGATGATTAGAGATGGGGGGCAAGGTAAACGAATTGAATGATGTACAAGGGTGGAAGTGCAGTTGTAGGGAAATATCAGTGTGGAGGTGTAAAGTGAGAGAGAAAGCAGTGGCTTAGGAAGGAGGACAGATCATAAGACAGGGGGAACATATACACACACACAACAGGCTTCTTTCAGTTTCTGCTTTCAAAATACACTCACAAGGCCTTAGTCAACTCAGGGCTGTAGCAGAAGACCCTTAATCAAAGTTCCATGCAGTGGGGCTAAACCTGCCCCCCACCACACATATGTATACATACACACACAACAGGCTTTTTTCAGTTGCCACTGACCAAATCCACTCACAAGGCTTTGGGCAGCTTAAGGCTATATAGTAGAAGACACTCGCTTAAAGTGCCACGCAGTGGGACTGAACTCAAAACAACATGGTTGGGAAGCAACCACACATATATGCTTGTGCTTAGCCACACCTGCACCTGATCATGATGATGTGGTTGACTGGTTGAAGCTGGCTCAACCCTTCCCAGAAGAACACAGACACAAGTATAGTTAAAGATGAGTGAAGGGTCCATTGTCTGAGTGGCGTATGTTGTTACATAGAAGACTACATCATTAATGTAGAGTGGGGAAAGTGAAGGAGACAATTAAACTACCGATGTGCAGTGGCATAGCTAAATAGTATGCTGCCCAGGGCAGCCCTTGAGCTTGCTGTTCACTGACCCCTATATTGGCTTATATAGCAAACCCTTAAGAGTCACCTGAAGCAGATTTCCCTCATTACACATATATTCTTTTCAAAATTTGGTAGTACAAAAATATAACTAAAAGTACAGGGGAAAAAATTGTATTCAGCTTACACTGTGGCACACCTAGCATCGTCTCATGGCACACCAGTGTGCCACAGCATACAGGTTGTGGAGCACTGCACTAGTGTGGTTTATACCTCCTTCGTAACGAAACTGTAGTTACATCAGAATCAATAGTTTGGGCCAGAGAGAGCCTCGTCAGCACACACTGCAATGAAGTCATCTAAAAAGGAACTCCCAATCCAATGGTAGGGAGATGGATGAAAGCCACAGACTGGCAGTTTAGCCAGGAGGTTTCCATGCAAACCATAATCGAAGGTGATGGCACATGATCTAGTGGTTAGGGTACTGCACCCATGATCACAAGGGTGTGGTTTTGATTCCTGGACCAGGCGGTGAGTTGTGGTCTTGAGCAAAACACTTCATTTTACCTTGATCCAGTCCACTCAGGTGTGAACAAATAACCCAACATATGCCCATACCACTGCACTCCATTCGCCCTAGCCAGCCGTTCCACTGATTCCTCCAACCCCAGCATTCCCATCAAGTCCTCAGTCATCCTCTTATCAAGCAGCCTCACACCACACATTTCTCTGACCATTGCCCTCTCAGTCCTTCTCAAAATTACCATCTCTCTCTCTCCCTCAAACACCATGTCTCACTCCCATACAGCATTGCAGCTCTCACACAACTCCTAAGGACCTTTCTTTTCGCTTTCAATGAGAACAAGAGTGAATATCAATATGAGGTTAGGGAAATGGTTGAGGAAGGATAAGGTGATAAGTGGCAGGCACATAAAAAGCACCATTCGAGCATGGTCATTGCCAGTGCCGCCTGACTGGCTCCCGTACCGGTGGCACATAAAAAGCACCATTCAAGCATGGCCGATGCCAGTACCACCTGACTGGCCCTCGTGCCGGTGGCACGTAAAAAGCACCCACTACACTCTTGGAGTGGTTGTCATTAGGAAGGGCATCCAGCTATAGAAACATTGCCAGATCAGATTGGAACCTGGTGCAGCCTTCTGGCTCACCAGTCCTCAGTCAAACCGTCCAACCCATGCCAGCATGGAAAGCAGACATTAAACAACGACAATGATGATGAAGAGTAGCAGTATAGTGCAGTGGAAACACCATGTCGGTTGTGGGAGCAATACCTCATTAAGGGCTTCACCTGACTTTTGTAGAATGTCAGTAATTGTTGGGGGAATGAAGTAATTTCTGATCTTGAAGAGAAGGGTCAGTGAGGTGTAATATTTGGAGTGACCATTAGGGCTCTAGTTGAGTATGATAATGTTTTCCTGATATCAAACCATACACATATTCACGTATTTGATTTTCACTGTTGAAAGCAACAAGATTGACAAAGCTCTACTGGAGAATGCTTTCCAGGTCTCCGTTTTATGTAATCAGAATAAAATTGGCATGATGTGTCTTTGTTGCAAGTGGATGGGAAGCTAGGTGAAGGAGATGAGGGGAGGATGAAGGATTATATCAACTGTGTAAAACTGAGAATTATCAGACATGATACTAAGCAGGTCTTTGGCATATGTACAAAGAGGGGAGAGGTACTAAACCAAACCTGAGGGTACACCAGAGTTAAAAGAGTATGGGACAGAGAAGGAGAACCATCAAGATTTGCTGTGATTGTGCAATTTGAAAGGAGATAAAAGACAAATGGAGCCAAAACATGCAAAAGTTTTAATAGGAGATTTGCAAGGCAGAGATGATTGAAAGTTTTGCTGATGTCAAGGAAGACTATTGTTTTCACTGAATTTGTCTACAGTGAGAGCCCACCAGTGTAGGTCTCCAGTGGATTTAGTTCTACTGAAGCTATACTAATAGTCATTAAAGACAAAGAGAAAGAAAGAAAGAGGGAAACTCAACATGTTGGAGGACATCATTGCTAATGGCGTTCTCCATTACCTCAGAGATATTGAGAAAAAGTGCAACAAGGATGATGACAGTTGGCAGGATCAGAGAGGTTGTCTTTCTTGGAAATGGAACAGAGGGTAGTGGAAATGGAACAGAGGGAATTTCCAAAAATCATGATATATTCCTGCAGAGAGTCTGAAATTGAAGAGTTTGGTGAGAACAAAGGTAAGCTCTGAGGCAAAATGTCTGAGAGCAAACAAAGGGACTATATCAGGGGCCAGTGGCTTTGCTGGTTTGAAACAAGAGAAAGTACTTTTGCACTTGGGGAACCTGGTGGGGTGGAAAGGGATAAATTTAGGGGAGATTTTCCAAGAGTACTTTATGTGTAACTGGATGCAAAGCAAGCAGTGAAGATTGAGGCATCTTCCATAATGGGAGAGGAGTATTCCTGACAGAAACTTCAATGTTGAGAACTGGAGGAAAAGGGAATTCTGCAAAGTTAGTAAAGGATCTTTTGGTAATAGACCAGAAGGATCTGCTGCAGTTTGTGATGTGGAATAGGTTGAGGTCATCTTTTGCAGTTCCAGAAGGTGTTTTGCAGGAATTGCATTGCTGGGTTAATACCACAGAGTCTTTCAGGAGTGGGTGTGTCTCTCCAAGCATTGTAGGCTTTGTTCCTTTTTTACCTTAACTGTTGCAACACAACTTTGAGTGAGCTACTTGGAGAACTTGGGGCATTGAGCTTTTGTTGTGTGAGGGTTCTAGAAAGATATGACTACAAGGTTAGTATTAGTCACCTGCCTAGCTGTTTCTGCAGGAGACAAGCAGGTGTAGTTGATTGGTTGCTGACAATTTGGCACTGCTGACAGGACACTGAACCTGTTCGGGCAACAATATTTCTTGGCACCGGAGGAAATTATACACACACACACACACACACATGCATACACATGTGCTCACATGGAGAAATTTATACAGGTTGATCGAGGGAGAGAGAGAGAGAGAGAGAGATTACACATATATAGAAACATAACTAGATGTACACACACACACACATAAACAGTGAGAGAAAGAGGGAGAGAGAGTGAGAACAAGAAAAGCATTAAAATGTCACGTCCGAATTAAATCAGTGTTGAATCAGGTGGAAGCAAAATGGTCATATACCTTAATTTCTGATGGGTCAGGAACAAGGCATGTATGCTACCAGGATAACGAACATAACACTGATGGACTTCCAACCAGTTAATTGACTTGAAGAGCTCTAGAGATCAAAGGGGTGGCGAGGTGCTGTGTAGGGGTAGTACATGGTTGTGTGTTGTTAGGTGTGATAAGGATTAGGGTCAGATGCCACAAAAGATACCAAATCAGTAATGTTTGGTATGAAAGGTGTTAGGAGCGTCCCTGGGTCAGACTAAGATGCAAGGAACAGATGAAACAAGTTGAATGAGGAAGTTGAAAATTACAAAGGATTCAGCTTTTGCCCTGGCAGCATTGATATGGAACGAGTGTGGGGACCACTGGGCAAGAGGGGAGTGTTGGAATCACCAAAGTCTATAACTTGGGAGAAGGGTAAAATGAGATACGCCCTCGATGCAGGAGATATTATTAAAGAATAAGCAGACTTTTGTCCCCTTTATACCTTAAATTTCTCAACTGGCACAAAGCCACACACCCTCAATACTACTCCTCCCCTCCCAGTTAAGGGGTTTTTGTCATGCAAGGTATTTGGTGACCCTGTCGGTGCTGGTGCCACATAAAAAGTACCCAGTGCTCTTTGTAAAGTGATTCATGTCAGGAAGGGCATCCATCTGTAGAAACCATTCAAAACAGACAACAGAACTTGGTGCAGCTCCTGTCAAAACCAACCAACCAACCAATGCCAGCTTAAAAAATGATGATGATGATGATGATGAATTGCAGGGGATTTGTGAAGTTAGAAAAGCAACAGAGGGAGCAAAAGAGAATTGGAGAGAAAGACTTTGAGCCAGAATAACTGGAAGCTGTTGCTGAAATTCAGATGAGCAAAGGGAGTGAGATGGAGAATGCAATCCATATATGGGCAGACACTACGTTTAGGAGTGAAGTTTGAGTAGAGCTTGCAACCCGGAAAATCAAACATGGATTTGCAGAGAGGAGTTTGGCTTCGAAATGATAGAGCTAAAGTGGAGCATTCATTTCAGATCCTGGATACGACAATGCTACAGCATCAACTTTCTGCAAGAAGGTCCACTCACAAGATGTCTATGGTGGACTGGCCATACTCTCTGCCAGCCACTTTGGGAATTTACTTGCAGGGTGGACAACCTGGCTCCCCACCCAGACAGGCATAAACGAGCTGGAGAACAACTGAAGATGTGACTGGCGTTAGTAAAGGCAGACATGGAAGAACAACTAGGCCCTTGCGTCTATGGTCTTTGGCAGTGGAATCGGGAATGGGTATCCATTACAGTCTCGACTGTGGTCAACTGTTGTATGTAGTCAGCATGTGTAAGGGACGTGGTGACCTCGTTGGTCAGAACCAGCTTGACCCACCCTGGGTGAATGCCACCACAAGTACAAATAATTAAGAGAGGAGTTGAGAAATTTATGTCAGAAAAAGGAGAATGAATTTGCATTGAGAGTAAGAGATGATGTATGGGATCTAGATTGTAAATAAAGTCCACAGTCTTTGAAGAAGAAAAAAGGGAAAAACATATCAGAGAGATTAGTTCTATTTTTGGTACAATGGTAAAGTGTAAAGTTAACCATGTGCAGAAGGCTATGTGGCCATGTTGCAAAGGGTTCTAACAGAATGAACTCAGCCGTAGGAACCCATGTGATTCAGTGATAGGACCCCACTTGATGGAACTGTCACATTGTAGCTCTTTGGAGATCTTAAAGGAAATACATAAACACTATGTACATATCTCACAAACAACGAAACACTAAACAGGTGACTTACAATAACATGTGGTTAAGTGGCAGTCTGATGGGGTTAGGTGGGGGACACCCAGATCCTGATGACCCCTGGAGGTCAGAAGGCTATGTTGGAACAGTACCCAATGAAGAAGTGGAGAGAAGGGGGTCAATCAAAGGTATTAGTGTAGAGTAGAAGGGTTTCTTTCACGTGATAGTAAAAGCCACCTGAAAGCCTTCTGTCCAGAAAAAAAGGGCAGCAGACAGCAGCATGAACCAAAACACCAATTCAGAACTTTGTTCTCTTCATAAAAACCACACACAATACAGATACCACATAACTCCTTTATTACACACCTACATAGCCGGATATACATTTCAAGAGTAATCCAGCTTCTTGAGAGATGGAACAAGACAGCATGAAGTGAGACTAACAACAGGTTTGAAAGAAGCATCCTGCATAAGACGGGGCTGAAACCCAGACAACTGAAGAGAGCCATTGAGGAAATAGGCATGGCAGGTAAAACTAGTTCAAGATGGCTATGGTTGATGAGAGACTGCGAGTGGAACCTTTCCATAGGTGAAGATTAGTTCAGGCCTTGCTACCCTACTCAGGTGAAGCATACAGGCTAAGGGGCAAAACACTTGTGAGACTGAGATATCTGCTGATGATAAAGAAAGGTTTCCAGTATTGCAATGGATTTAGAAGGGCTTGAAAAACCCTCTGAGTGGCTCCTGCCGATTGTGTGTGTGGGGGGGGGGGAGTAAAACATCTCTGATGTTTATTTCACCTGAAACTACTGCTACTAAAGCTGATATAAGAGTCAGTTGTAAGGATTAATAGCAGACTGGTTAACAAGGAAATAAAATAGAAAGCTATAGGTCGTCCCGAGACATTAACGACAGAGATTCTAACGACAACATCAGGATATGTAAGCACTATAGTAGTTTAGTACCGAGTAAATTAGATTGCACAAGAAGGTGGTACCTTCAATGACTAGTGTAGCAATATAACCATAAACAATTGCAAGGGTAAACAAGATGCAATGGAGGTGGGTAACTGTAAAGTGATGGACCAAGTCATGAACATGGTGAGAGAATCATAATAAATGCTTAAACTGAGTTAAGTATCAGACGATTTAGTCTGGGTTTTCAACAGGACATTGAGGGCAGGTTAGACATGCTGAAACAACCATTAGAGTAGTTGACAGCTAAAACACACACACACACAAAAAAAAAAAACTATTTTGACTTCAGTCCCACTGGGTGTCTTCTACTATAGCCCCAGACATCAGGTTTATATAACTCAGAGAGAAGCTGAAAAGCAACAGGTTTGCCAATATTCTGCAATGAGTGGACCAGAAGCTTCAGGTGTTCTGGATGGCAAAGTAGTATACCAACGTGAATCAAGATATTAATAAAGAAAAATGTGCCCAGAGTGATAGCAATACACTTACTGTCACTACACTCTCGGAGTGGTTGGCGTTAGGAAGGGCATCCCAGCTGTAGAAACTCTGCCAGATCAGATTGGAGCCTGGTGCAGCCATCTGGTTCGCCAGTCCTCAGTCAAATCTTCCAACCCATGCTAGCATGGAAGGCGGACGTTAAACGATGATGATGATGATGATGACTACCGTGCGCAGACAATTTGACAACAGACAATTCACCAATAGACAATTCCCATATGGCCTCAGACTCAACACGGAGGCCTACATCAAGTACCTGGAGGAGGTTGTGCTGCCCTGGGTCAAGAGGGTGGCTGCTGGAACACCCTATGTCTGGTAACAAGACTCTGCACCAAACCACACAATTGTCCTATCTGTAAATTGTCTGTCAATGAATTGTCGGTCAACCCAGTTTTACTGTGGCTTGGAACTATTACAAGCGGTTGTTGAATGTGAAGAACGTGTGAGAAATTATCCCAAGTTGTGCTGGTGCCACATAAAATGCACCCATGCCAGTGCCACATAAAAAGCACCTATGCTGGTGCCACCTAAAAAGCACCCAGTACACTTTGTAAAGTGGTTGGCATTAGGAAGGGCACCCAGCCGTAGAAACCATGCCAAATCAGACAATGGAGCCTGGTGCATCTCTTCTGGATGACCAGCTCCTGTCAAAACTGGCCAACACAAGTCAGCATGAAAAACCACGGTTAAATGATGATGATGATGATGGTGGTGAGGAGGAGACTCAATAGAGGGATCCGCTATTGAAGTTGACCGTTATATGGTCAAAATAACCATAAAGGACAGGGAGGTAAGCATAGCTGCTGGGTCCACCAAGGACAATTATGGAGATGTTAAAAATATAAAATATCCAGTGAAGTAGGACTTAAGCTAGTTACTTGCATTGTCAACCAGGTAAAGTAGGAAGGTGTCATAGTTAATGACTGTTGTAGCACTAGCATCACCAACTGTCATCACAAGGGCAAAGGAGATGCTTTAGAATGAAGCAATCACAGAAGTATCAAACTGATGGACGGAATTATGAAAGTAATCATTATCATCATTTAACATCCATTTTCCATGCTGGCATGGGTTGGACGGTTAGACAGGAGCTGGCAAGGCCAGGAGCCACAACAGGTTTCATTGTGCTTTGGTTTGGAGTCAGTGGTTGGATGGCCTTCCTGACAATAACCACTTTACAGAGTTCACTGGGTGCTTTTTACATGGCACCGGCACCAGTGATTTATAGGTGAGTGGGTGGGTCTACAGCAATGCAGCGTATATCTTAGTCCTTTGACAGAAATAATTTTGATACAAGGTGTAAGTGTGAAGAGGCAAGTGAGATGTGGTTAAGAAGTTTGCTTCCCAATTGCATGGTTTTTCAGTTCAGTCCCACTACGTGGCACCTTGGGCAGATGTTTTTACCTGCAGCCCTGGGTGAACCAAAGCCTTGTCTCTAGATTTAGCAGATGTAAACTGAAAAAAGCATGTCGTGCATGCGTGCACGTGTGTGTGTGTATCTGTGTCTCGTTGTCTTGACATTGCATGACTGTTGTAAATGAATGTCATTCATTGCAAATGCTCAGTGAAAACATGCCTGGCCCTGGGGGAAACATTACCTTGCTTGGAAAGAGGTAAGAGCTGGTAACAGGAAGGGCATCTGGCCTTAGAAAATTTCCCTTGATATACTGCATCCAACCCATCATCATCAGCAGGAAGATTAGATCAGGTGAGACACAGGTGAGATTTGTGTTAGGTTGTGTTACTTCTGATGCTCTCATCTCAAAGGGGCAATTTCAAGAGTCTTTTGTAGCTTAGTATAAGCCCCTCTATTTAGTATCTGTTGATCTGAAAAAGGGCTTTGACATGGGACCACACTTTAAAATCAGATCTCTAAGAAAACTGGGTATAGATGGATGGCTTGCGAGAGGAGTGCAAGCTATGTACAGGGAAGCTAACAGCCTGTATGACTGTGTGTGAGATGCATGATGCCGATGGGCTAGCATTGAATGGCTATTGAATTAGCTCATGGGACGAAGACAAGAAGATGTGACACTACAAACAGTGTTCAACTTGTGCAATAATTGAGAAACAGATGTCATCGTTGCCATGATGATGATGATGACAATGACGATGATGATTATCTTACTATCTAACTGTGCAATCATTATAAATTTATCTACTTACATTATCATCCTTTATAATTTGCATTCTATGCTGACAAAGGTTGACCAGTTAGGCCGTATTTGACAGGTCAGAGGACAGAGTCAAGCTCCAAAGTTTGTCTTGGCATTATACAAATTAAGATGTCTATTGTTAGTTCACATAACTGCCATTAGTCCAGAATTCTAACTTTCTGGAATTGTTTAGGCAATGTCACTACAGAACGTTCTTTTACTTCTTTATTTTCTTCCTTGAGTTATGCAGTTGGAACTAGTTTTCTGTTACCTCTTTGTAATATGATCTAACAGGGGTTTAGCTAAATTTTCCCTTTTCACTTGCTGCATCTGGAGGAAAGGTTCAGCACCCATGGCCTTTGCAGGCCCTCCTAGAGCAGCTGAAACTGTATGTGAGTGTAAGTTTGTGTCTTTTTGTCTTGAATGATGTGAGAGTTGTAAACGAGTGTCACTGTCATATAAGCAGTGTTGTTCATTTCCACTACTCTGCAAAAATTTGCCTGGACATGGGGAAATATTACCTAGCATTGAAACAGGTGAGAGTTCATGAAACGAAGGACCTCCAGTTGTAGAAAATCTTTCTCAACAAACTCTGTCCAACCCATGGAAACATGGAAAAGTGTACCCTAAAACTATGATGATGATGATGATGACAATGAAGATCAAATATGACAAGGATAGAAGAGGATACGAGGGCAAGCAGGTTGGTGAAGAGAATGTAGAGCAGTAGTTCTCAAGGTGGGCAGTATTGGCCCCCTGGGGACGGTGGTGAGTTTCAAGGGGGCGTTGACGAAAAGTAGTGCATTAATGGGGTAGCCAAAACAGGCGATTCATGTAAAAAGAACGAAATAATGGGTTCATTAGGTTAAGTTTTATTTCTGAAATACAGTTGCTTTGAATTTGCTTCAGAAAGGGGTCTATGTGATGGTTAGTTGGATGGAGAGGGGGCGCTAAAGTGTGGCCAGGGTGCCAAGGGGGAGGCACCCCGAAAGAGTTTGGGAACCACTAATAGAGCAAATAACTTTTGTGTAGCTGAGAAAACAGCCTTAACATGTTACTGTTGTTAGTTTGGTGTACGTCCTCACTAAAATCAAGCTACAGACCCGTATCATGTTAGAGGAGCTGGGTGAAAGTCATATATTTCACAAGTTTAAGGATAGTCTGGCCAAATGAGGTTTTAGAATTAATGAAGCTGCTGACTGCAGATATTGAAAGTAGAACAGTTAGTGTTGAGTGCAGAATATCTTTTACACTGTAGACTAATTGAGCGAGATCGTTGCCAGTGCCGCTGGACTGGCTCCTGTGCAGGTGGCACGTAAAATACACCATTTCGAGCGTGGCCATTGCCAGTACCGCCAGACTGGCCCTCGTGCCAGTGGCACGTAAAAGCACCCACTACACTCTCAGAGTGGTTGGCGTTAGGAAGGGCATCCAGCTGTAGAAACTCTGCCAGATCAGATTGGAGACTGGTGCAGCCATCTGGTTCGCCAGTCCTCAGTCAAATCGTCCAACCCAAGCTAGCATGGAAAGCAGATGTTAAATGATGATGATGATGATGATGATGTATGTGTTCTATTTTATTCACATCAGCTGGGAATGATGCTCTTTTTTTTTTAGGGTATTTCTCTTTTAGAACAATTACTCTAATACTATTCTGGTGAAAAGTTAATACATTTTGATTTTTACTGAACAAGTAATTCTGTAGGTTGAGGTAAATATGTTGGAACAAACACTGGTCAAGGACTGGGATTTTCAGGTGTAAAAATGGCCCTTTAGTTTTAGAATTCTTAGGTTGTTATTTCTCTGCATACATGGTGATTTGTTTGTTGGTATGTGTGCACACACATGCAACCTATGATGTGCATTGTTCTGTGTGATGTTTTGTAAAGCATTTAATTGTTGTTTGTTTTTCTATTAGTTGGTGAAGAGTTTGGAGCCCCTTATTGGACTGGTTCATGAAGAAAAGATTAGGGTACATTTTACTCATTTGAGAAAAACTTTCCACAGAAACTTTCTATTGGGCACAGGTAAAAAGGTCCCACCTGGTTCTCAATCTCTTCTTCACCAACCCAAAAATAAACTGCAAACTAACAAATGGAGTGTTTAGATGATCACATAAACTGCTGGAAATAGTAGCCAAATCTCCTTCAAATCTCATCCAACAGTGTTAGCAAAGAAATAACATATTGGACAATGTAGCCCTCTATCCTTCATACTACTAAAACAGGATGGTTGGCACAACTAATATACTTTCAATCATAGATCGTCAACATCAAATTATAAAACTTCCTGCTTCATTACAAGTTGCATGTGTACAAGTCCACACAGAGGTTCTAATTCCACAGATACTAACCTCATCATCATTTTATATTGCTTTCCATCCTGACATTGGTTGACTGAGTTCTCACAGTCTGAGCAAGTTCTAATTTAGAGTTACTATCTTCCTAGAGGGCTCAAAGGACTATAATCTAATTTGTATGTTACATTTTTAGCATAGCTACCCTTCATAGCATCAATCACTTTGCAGAATACACTAGATGCATTTTATCATGACACCTATACATGAAGACACCTTGAAGTTACTACACACCTTTCTGTCAGACATTTGTACAATGAAAGATGACAATTCATATAGAATACAGGTGAACTATGAATTTAGGTTTAAATCATGTCTAGACAACTTATAAAATTATAATCATTCAGGCTGTTAACCTCATTGTTAGAGATTAAAGATTTCTAAGTATTTACATCATCATCATCATTTAACGTCCACTTTCCCTGCAGGCATAGGTTGGATGGTTTGACAGGAGCTGACCAGCTGAAGGTCTGTTCAGGCCCCATGTCCATTTTGGTGGGGTTTCTATGGCTGGATGTCCTTCCTAACGCCAACCACTTTACAGAGTGTACCTGGGTGTTTTAATACAGCACCAGTATGGGTGCTATTTACATGGCATTAGCACCTACAAACCTGCAAGATTAGGGATGCTCAGCTGGAGAGGGTTTCAGAGGATGAGCCTGTATGCAAGGGCAATCAGGCTTTTACTTAGTTTGACAGGTCTTTTCAAGTACAGTAAACCACAGGGAGTCTCGAGCCCCTATCATCCCCTCCTTGAGTCCCAACATCTGTAGATCCTTTCTCACCACTTCGGCCCACATCTTTCTGGGTCTACTCATTCCACGTTCCCTCTACAATTAGAGACCAGCACCTCTTGGTGCAACTGTCTTCATTCATATGCATTACATGGCCATACCAATGCAGTCTTCTCTCTTGCATGTTATATCTGATGCTATGTATACCCAGTTTTTTCTCTGCAGACATGGATTGGACAATTAGGCATAAACTGGCAAGCTTGGCAGTGTTTCTATGGCTGGATGCCCGTCTTAATGCCAACTACTTCACAGAGTGTCCTGAGTGCTTTTTATGTGGCACTGACACTAGTGAAGTCACTAAGTAGCTTGTAAGAAAAGACTACCACAACTTATCAGGGAGTAGTATTGAGTGAAGTGGCTTTGCATCAGAGGATGAGATGAGATGTTAAAGTATGATAAAAGAAATGCCTTGCAGTAGGGGAGAGAGAGGGTTACTCTAGGCAGAAAAGAGAGGAGATGGTGAAGATGTGACAGAGTGTACCCTCAAGTTAAAGGAAGATGAATATAGAAGTGGTATGGATGGGTAAGTTCGTGGGTGTATTAGTGGTAAATGGCAGACGTACAGAGATGGGGTATTTCCACTAAATTTCAATTGTTTTTATCTATGATCACCTATAAAGAGTTTTACTGATATCAAAACATGTGCTAGGAACCACTATTCTGAAATTAAAATTAATAACATTTTTGTATCTAAGGTCTCAATAGCATTTAAACCTGAAATCCATGATGTGTTGGTGAAAGTGAAGTGGTGAGAGCTATGAAACCCTAGAGATTCACAAAATTAATACTTAGTACAGTGGAGTGTATTGGTAAGATAAAATATGTTTAAATACCACCCACCTCTAAATGTCTTTCATGAGACAAAGTTCTTGTATCATAACATTAAGTAGATGAGAGATATTCAGTACCCCTGGCGAAGACAACGGTTTAGCATAGATGTACCTGCATGATTTAGTACTCATTCCAAAGAACTAAATAAACTGAAGTAGTGGCAAAATGAAATTCTCTGTTCAGAGTTCTGTGAGTGAACTCATGATGACTGACCTTTTATCCACAGGGCCTTCTCACTCCTACTGCTTATACTGAGACTGAAGAAACAGAGAGAGAGACAAATACATCTGCTGGATGGGATACTAACCCACAGCCATCACGGTAACATGTACCATGCTTTGGCTAATTATTTTATATAGGTTGTCACAAGCAGAAAGACAACAGACACTGTCTGGACCCTCCCAGTGGAGCAAGCAAGGATGTGACAGCTGGAGAAAAGGATGCAGCAGTATTAAGTAAGTGAATGTTTTCAACTAAGTAAACTGTAGCACCATCTAAGGAAATGTTTTGCTCAAGGACACAATACACTGTGCTGCCCTAGAATTGAACCCATGACATTTATGATTATGAACCCAAGACCCTTACCACGAGGCCATGCTGTACTGTATTACTAACTGCTGTTGAGTAAACTAAAATAAAGACAAGCCTTGTTCACAGATACAAAATCCTCTTCAGTAATTAGTTTAATCATTTCATTTCTGCATTGTTGTTTTGAATGTGTGTATGGTGAAAGGGATGATAGAACATAAAAAATAAAACAAAAGAATGAAATAAAACATGCTTCATCTTACATCATCATCTTTGAGTTCTATAGATCCTGTACTCAGATTGGAGTTGTTATCCAAATGAGATACATGTGGATTGTGTTGTATTTGTGTTACCGGTGTAGCCTGTGGTTGTGATTGTGTCTGGCCATGTTGGTTTAGTGGCTGAAACTGAAACAGAAAGGAGAAAAAAAAAATTGTTTAAGCAATGCAAATTGTGTTCATATAGAGACAACAACAACATACATAAATGTGAGGGCATGGAGCTGAGAAAAATTAGTTCTGATAGAATGATGAAAGAAAAAGGACCAAAAAAAAAAAAAGTGTGTGTGTGTGTAGCATACATTTGGGAAAACTTGGTTCATCTAAGTAAAATCTCTCACAACAACCAAAATATATAAATGTGGATGTGTGTTTGTGTGTATTCTCATCTATTGACGACTGCTGGATAGATTGACAACTATCCAGGTACTACTGTCACACATTGGTATGGATTGAATAGTAAAGTTTCTAAATATACACACATGCATGGAGAAAGTCTCTACATGGTCACTCAACTTGCTAGAAATAGCAACCACACCTCCCTTAAATCAGGTTTACCCATATCAAAAGCAAAATGATGCACTGAACAAAGTAATAAGGTCCTCCAATTTGAATCCAAGTTTTCCTTTAACTGCCCTTTTACTTCATAAAGTAAAAACAGTTTCGTTTTCTTTTAAGAAAAAAGTACAAATGAAAAGACAATATACATACATACATACATAACACACACATATATACAAAACAGTAAGTCATACTTGGTGGCATTGCTTCTAAGATAGAGATAATTTAATCACAGGTTGATGGTAAAGTAAGAATTTTCTTGAGGTAAATGGATGGTTCACTGATTTAATACTGAAAAAATTATAATTATTTCACTAGTTGCTACAGTTCAAATATTTCACACCAGGATGAAACTTGTAGTCACTCTGAGGCCCTAAACCTTCCAACTGCATCTGATATATGCAGGAGTATATACACTATTAAAAGAAGGAAAACATTCAGTAAAGAATTATCCTAAAAGAAGAACTTGAAAAAAAATCAAACACCTTATTTGACCCTTCAACCTAGAATACAAAAACTATGTCCAACACCACCACCATCTCTACAAAGAAAGAAATCATCCAAAATGACAATGCAACTTTGTTGTAGAATGAAGTGCACTATGCCATTTAAGTTAAATGAATTCATTATCACAGTAATTAATTAACATTGTTACCATTATTAAGTTCTAGAATCCTAAGAAATCCTCTCCGCCACTTCTGCTGACATCATGACAACCCAAGATGATAACCTGACAAGAAGGAATGCTGGACACTTTTAAACCATCCAGTCCAGTATCTCACAAATAACATCTAATTTGTCCTATCAGTCCAAGGTTAATAATAAGTACCAGTAATACACAAGGCTATTTTTGACTCTACCTAGTCTCTTGCAAAATGAGCCCACTGCCTACCAAAATAGACATTTTTTTTTTTTTTTTTGGTAGTTTTGTGTCTTAGTAATTATTTACTATTATAATTATTACATTCTCAGTTCAAATCCCACAGGAGTTTATTTTACATTAAGGATCAATTTAACAAGAATTAGTGGCCAAAATTTAATCAACTATAACCCCACCCTTCAAAAATTTGTGGCCCTATGCCTGCCATACATCTTTGTTGTTGTTGCTATTATTATTATTATTATTATTATTATTATTATTTAATTAAAACTTTGATGCTAGAGTCTGTGTTCCTCCCTCAACCTGCTACAAATTTCTGTCTAATCTCCTTCAACCTACTATCGTCTTAGAAAGAAAAAAAGAATGCATTGTACATGAATTTGGATGCACAGGCTGATATAAAAAAAAAAAAGGATGGTCATGAATGGAACGCCTTTGATCATAGGTATATTTGGACTAAATCACAACAGTAACTTTGTTAACACTCTAGAAAAGCATGACTGACATAATATTTTACATCGTTAAAACAACAAAACCAAAATGATCGCCGCAATCAGCCGATCGGTGTTTATAACAATAACGATAATAATAATAATAATAATAATAATAATAATAATAATAACGGGGGTAAAAAAGGAAAGAAGGGTGCTTGTGCCTAAGAAATCGAAATCATGATCATTTGGGAAATCGATGGTGAAGAGTTAAAAGCTCAAACCAATTGAATTCATTATTCAATTTTGCTGCATTAAATGCAGTGAGACTGAGTAACAAGGTATGAACATCACAACATCTCGTTTTACTTCCAGCCCACCAAAATTACGATTCCATACATCGTTATTATTAGCAATCAATATTACAATCGACATCATCATCATCAACATCAGCATCACCACCACCACAATTATCATGTTTCTTTCGAATTTACTTCCAGTTATCCGCTTTAACATGACACTAACCTACGTAAAAGTTCATTGTTTTATTGCCACCGTAACATAAATTCAAGAAAGAAAAAATTAGACACACAAACATAAACCGAGTTAATATTTTTTTTTAAGGAAAAAAAATGAAAAAAATGAAAACTATTACAACAAACACACACACTCACACATATAAAAGACTTGAAGAGCAATTAATTAACAATGGACCGAAGTGATGGCTTTTCTGTATGTGATTGACTGCTACGAATGGTCAACCACATCTCTATCAACCTCTCTTTCACGCACATTAAACACACGAATACACCAATCTCTATACAAGACCCATGGTACCTCAACCTGCTCTGATACTCTGGCACTGAGAAGAATCTCTGGTTTTGAGAACTCATGGTTCCAGTCAGGGACAGCCATCACCACTAACCACAAATCGCGGTTATCTAGAGGGATCGTTCCGTGATTGTATTTCCCTGACAGACAGGAGACACACACAAACACACGAACACATAGTCACACATATACATACATACGTTCGTATATACGAACTCGATCACCCAAATCTTTTACACCGAGTAAAATATATGGCAACTCGAATCATAGTTCATTATTTATTTAAAGATTTGCCAATGTCAAAGAAAACTTTAGTTTACAGAAGACGGTGGCTAACAGACCATAGTTCCAATGGGGGACAGACATCAACAGCACACCGGGATTGCTCCCGTACCTACGGGGACCGTTCAGTTGTTTGTCCTGACTGCAGGATAGACGACGAACGGACGCAATCACGCACGCACTTACACACACACAGACAAACACTTACACAGACACACACACACGCATAAACACATAGTAACTTAAATGCACACATACATATATATACACAGAAATTCCTAGATTAGAACTACAGCCATCTTTAATACAGTTTAGGGTTTATTTCGACTGCCGTAAAATACCTTTCGTTTAATACACTAGAATTCATAAGATCGACTCAAAACTAAACAATATTATTATCATCATCATCGTTAACATTATTAGGTATAACCATTATGCAACTGATAAAAAAAAAACTACTACTATCATTACATGTATTGTAGTAGTGGTTGAGGGTGGTGTAGCAAATAGGTACAGCTCCCGGCGAACCATGATCGCTACCTGATTTCTATTGCTTTTAATTTCACGAAGATAAACTAACAAATGCAGAAAGACATAAATATCACGTCTCGTCGTAATACCTCCTCGTCCAACTCTGTCATTCTACAGAAATCATTAAGGCTGATTGTCAAATCTCGGCGGTCGAGAAACAGGAGTCGCGGTTTCGATTGTCAATGAAGAACCGCTATCGTGTTTCAATTCCGCTTTCGATTAAAATAAAAGAAAAAAAGAAAAGGAAATGAAAAAGGCGTGGACGGCCAAAACTCCATTTATTTTCTTCACCAATAAAGAAAAGTTTTGCGTGTGAAAAAAAAACATTTTTTTTTTCCCCATTATTCCAAGTTATTAACAGTTTGCTGATTCATGTATCACGTTCAAATCTCGCCGGGTTTAACCTCACCTCAGGACCAATTTAATTCAATATATAGCAACACAAAGGTGATTTTCTGTCAAGTTACTCTTCGTTTCATCTCTCATCTTATAAATTTATCAGTTTTATAAAACATATTAGATTTGGACAAACCATAATAATAATAATAATTATTATTATTATTATTATTGAAGTGTGGTAAAAGAATCAAAAGGGCCGATATATTTTAGTGAGGTGCCTTTATGTTCTGAGTTCAAACCCTGCCTGTACCATTCATCTTTCAAGGATCAATAAAATAGGTAGCGGGATCGATTAATTCGATTATAACACCACTTCTCTAAGAAAATCGTGGTGCTGTGCATATCTCAAAACAAAAAAAAAATTTGCCATCGTTATTATTAGTAGTAGCAGATTTATGAAAGAT
>NC_068989.1:88303418-88309260 GCF_001194135.2 Octopus bimaculoides
GTACACGCTAGGGTATTTAACACAAAAAAGTCGAAATCTACAATGGAAATAACTGTCCTAAATATATACGAATTTCCTTAAATTTATTGCAACCACTTTAAATATTTCAAATTTCGTAACCGAATCCGATTTTCATCATCATTTTTTTTTTTTTACAAAATAATCAGGTGAAAATTTAAAATATTTCAAGTGGTTGGCAGAAATTTTAAAATATCCAAATATATATGTATATATCTATATATGATAAAATACTATATTGTGTTTTATTGAAGAAGGGAAGAAACAGAAAGTGAAGATCTCGTGTTTGTACTATTTACATGGTGAATGAAAACAGGAAGTGAGGTTTGTAACCTATATCAATCTACTTCCGGTTCATATTTGTCAGCCGTTTCGCTTGTTTAGCAAAGCCGTGTTTTTATCGTCGCTCCATCGGCATGAAACATTCAAAATAAATAAAGAAGAAAAAATCAAATGCACAGTTGTGAACATCGTTTATTACTTTAGTTTCGAAAAATAAAGCCATATTAGATAATTACTGTTTATTTTTTTGTAACACTCGGCTACGCAACAAATGTAAATAGTTGAATTCGATCAATTTTTCTTGTCTGTCTATCATTGACAAAAAACTGGGTTAGGGCCGGTATGGATGTTAAATGTTGACAATAGAGATATAAATACCTCCCTGAACATGATTCCCATAAGAATATGGTAAATTTTTATGTGGTAGGGAAGGAAATAAGACTGAATGTCGTTACTGGGCAAATAAGAATTATTTACCAAACAACTTCAGGCGGAGGTGGTGGCGATAGAAAAAAGAAGAAAGAAAATATTTTAACGTATGATTTGATCGCTGAAAGTGGATTATCCTTAGATAAGAAACACTAATATGGCTATCAAATTCCAATAGAATAATTTGGTGTAAAAATTAAAATATCTTTAGAATTATGAATTATAACAGCATGTAAAAACTTAGATGAAATATAAAAGGAATTTCTGACATATTTATAAAGTAAAGGTATCGTCGATAGAATTTGTCGAAGTACTTTTGACTCGGTGTTTCTCAGAGAAAGGCGACTTGGAAGCCGTTGAAAACTGAAAAGAGGCGGACAAACTGCCATGTTTAATAAAACTGAAATAGTCCAAAAATGTACACCTGTACAACACCATGGTGAAGAAAAACGAATTAGATAAATGCAAAATCTTTGGTCTTGTCATTAACAAATAGGGTTGCAAAACATTCAACTGACATTGAGAGGAGACTGGTATTTGTCAATGGGAGAGTCATGGGAAAATTGCATCCGCAGGACACCTAACGAAAAATTACCTTGAGTTTTTTTTTTTCTTTTTCTTTTCTTAAGTAGTGTTGCTCGTTTAATGATGTATTATGTCTTATGCGGCTCGTTTCTTATTAAAGGTTGCCTGCGCCTGATCTAGGCAGAAGAGCGGAAAATCGTCCCTAGAAGAACTTCACAAATAATAGGCATCTAGAAGTTTCGCAACTAATCCTTTTCTGTAAATCAAGATTTTTTATTTTCATATATAATATATAAATATGTACATTTTTTGGAACATTGTCATTTTATAAGATTCTGCTGGCAAATTTTAAAATTAACATACACATTTATTTACATGAAAGGAAATTACAGGAGAACTTTCATCTAATTCTTCCAAATCTTTCTGTTAAAACTGTATTGAAACCATTTGTGGGGATTTTTTATCACAAAGGCATAAATCGATTTAATCTTTACTATTGCATGTCTCCAAACAAAATTTTAACTAAGAACAGAAAATGATAATAATTAACCTAGGAAAGATGTGATATATTCTATCTATCATTCCACGATTTATTGAAACTGTCTTCCAATTATACTATTATTTACTACAACATTCTACCAGTTTCCCACAATTTTGTGTCAAATTCTCCATACTATTCCACTATTTACTTCCACCTTCTACCATTTTTGTCACATTCTATCTATTTATTGGAGCAGTGCCACAACACTGCCCTCATAAATATACCAAGATCTATTATGTTATAATTCCGCCACAAAAATTGGCAACTGTGCCACAAAGAATGCTGACCACTAATCCATAAAACATCCTCATTCCAACTGAATTAGCCTTAAATGAAGAACACATACAAAAGTTGCAGGACAAGCCATTCTTTGAGAGCAACAAAGTCATAGCAATACATAAAATTAAATTACTCCACTCTCTCATAGGCTAAGGAGAAAGAAAAAGTTCTTGTTTCTCCAAAAGATGACATTATCTAGAAAATTGGAAATACTTCTTCCAACAGTATACTAACATCAAAAACTTTACACTTTACCTGTGAAGTGAAATTGGTAATGGCGGAGCCTCCATGTGGTTGTTTAATCTACAAGAAATAGCAGTCAAATCTCTTGCATGAATGTACACACACATCACCATCATCATCCATTTCCCATGCTGGCATGGGTTGGACAGGTTGACAGGAGCTGGTAAGCCTGAGAGCTGCACCAGGCTCCAGTTACCTGTTTTAGCATGGATTCTATGGCTGGATGCACTTCTTAATATCAACCGCTTTACAGAGTGTACTGGATACATCTTATGTGGCACCTGGACGGGTGCTTTATATCAGGGTTGCACCTTCCACAGCTTCATTGATTTTGATCAAGGTTTGCTTAGGTCATAGCTGACCTGTGGCTAAAAAAACAATTATGACTATCATGGAAATACTTAGTGACGGAGGGGCTGGGGGCTAGAATTTCAAGTGCCAGGTACAGAATTCGATCTTCAGAAGAGGTTGGTCAAAGAGCCAAACTTGCCGTCTTCAATTTGATAATTGTGCCTTTGCTCGCCTTTAGTCATGAATGTCGGGCATTGACAGAAAGATCATGATAGCAAATACAAGAAGCAAAAATGGAGTTCCTCGTCTGTATCTTTGTGTTTGTCCCTCACCATTACTTGGCAACCAGTGTAGGTTTACTTATGTCCCTGTAACTTACCAGTTCAGCAAGGGGGGGGGGGTTTAGAATAAGTACTGGACAGTGCTCCAGCATGGCCACAGTCGATAGACTGGAACAAGTAAAAGATGAAATGTAAAAGTGTGTGTGCATCCATGCTGAGGAGGTTACATAGTTAATTCAATGCTTTAATGACTGTTTGTAAAATGTTCTTTCTGTGTTATTCAGATGAGAATATGCAGTGTCAATGACCTCCGTGGGTTTTCCCGGACTGATGCAATTCTTATGATCAAATGCCCAGTTTACACATCGGCAGCAAATACCTTTGAGTGGATTTCAAAATACTCAAGAGTTTTCAGAGTGGATAGAGTTTTAGTAACTAACATTTTAATGTATTTTTGCAGACACTTAGTGGGTGTTTTGATATACAACTTAAACACAAAAACATGTTACTTCGTTACTGTATTTGGTTTGCAAGATTCTTGATGTGAATTCATGTGTTCAAACAAATTTTGTTGTGTCTTGGGAAGGTCACTGCACCAATATTAACAATAACACAAGCACTGGTTCAATATCACTTCTTTATTGTTAGTCACTCGGTTAAATATCTAACTAATTGATTGTTTGTTTAATGTGCCAGTGAAACAATCAATTCCTTATGCTTTTCTTTTCATTTGACTGCGGCCATGCTGGAGCATCGCCTTTAGTTGAACAAATCGACCCTAGGACTTATTCTTTGTAAAACTGGTACTTATTCTATCGGTGTCTTTTGCTGAACCACTAAGTTACGGGAACGTAAACACACCAACATCAGTTGTCAAGCGATGATGGTGGTGGGAACAAACAAACACACACATGCACATATATATATATATATATATATATATATATATATATATATATATATATATATATATATATATATATATACGACGGTCTTCTTTCAGTTTCCATCTACCAAATCCACTCACAAGACTTTGGTCTCAGCCTGAGGCTATAGTAGAAGACACTTGCCCAAGATGCTATGCAGTGGAACTGAACCTGGAACCATGTGGTTGGAAAGCTAACTTCTTACCGCACGGCCATGCCTGCACCTATTGGTCATTTGTTAGTCAAAGTCCTTTTGTCACTATTTACAACCTTTTCAATAATCTACCCTCTCTCTTCAAGATCTGCTCTGAGTCTGATACATTACTCTTTTGGAAATTCTTGTGCTACCATTTATGTAATAAGGCAACTTTGATTTGAGGATTTTAATTGCAATATGAATAATTTAACTTGAAAAAAAAAAGAAGTGGTTTTGGGTTAAGACATACAGACAGAGTAAATTATTGCTGAAACTTAGCAATGTATGTCATGAAGTTGACCGAGAGGGGTGGAGGATTCACCATACATCCCTCCTCTCTTTTCAAAGAATAAAAAAAACATACACACAACTACTTTGATAAACAACACAAAATAAAATCTCCAAGACAAAAGACCTGAAACAGAAGGTGGGTGGGGAGTGATAAAACAAAAACGAAACAAAAAAAAGGCTGGAAATTTTGAGGGGAGGGGCTAAGTTGATTACAGCAACCCCAGTTTTTAACTGGTACTTATTTTATTGACCCTGAAAGGATGAAAGCAAAGTCAACCTCAGAGGAATTCGAACTCAGAATGTAAAGACAGACGAAATGCCGCTAAGCATTTTGCCTGGCGTGCTAACAGTTTTGTCATCTCGCCACCTTAATAATAATAATAATCCTTTCCATGATAGGCACAAGGCCTGGAATTTGGGGGAGGGTACTTATTTTATCGACCTCTGAAAGATGAAAGGCAAAGTTGACCTCAGAGGAATTTGAACTCAAAATATAAGAAGGACAGACGAAAGAATAATAATAATAATAATGATTTCAAATTTTTGCTACAAGGGCTGCTTGGAGGAGGGGATTAAGTCGATTACATTGACCCCCAGTGTTTCACCAGTACTTAATTTATTGACCCTGAAAGGATGAAAGGAAAGTCGACCGCAGTAGAATTTGAACTCAGAATAAAGCAACGGATGAAATACCCCAAGGCATTTCGCCCAGCATGCTAACAACTCTGCCAGCTCGCTGCCCTTAATAATAATAATAATAATAGTCCTTTCTACTAAAGGCACAAGCTCTGAAATTTGGGAAGAGGGGACTAGTCAATTACATCAACCCCAGTACGCAACTGGTACTTAATTTATTGACCCTGAAAGGGTGAAAGAAAGGCCAAGTCGATCTCAGCAGAATTTCCTGTGCCAAATAATAATAATAATTCTTTTATTGGCCACAAGGGCTAATATAAATAATAATAATAATAATAAACTCTTGTAAGGGAGAGAAAGAAGGCAAAAGAAATCAATCTATTCAATTTTCCAAAAGATATGGAACATTCAAGTTTCCAGTTGTTTTAATTGACAATTTCCAGGAAGGTACAAGAATCAAACACACACACATACAAACATACAACACACATACTCTCTCTTTCTTTACATCTTTCCATTGGCACCCTTGTCTCTATCGCTAAAAAAAGACTTCTGCAATGCAATAGAGAAAGAAAGAAATGTGAAACAGTAAAAAGGAGACCAATCACATCTTAGTGTTGATGGCCAGAAAGCAAACATCACAGTGAATGCCAGCTTTTTTTTAACAGAAACCTATGACATCAGTGAGAGTAAATTGGGTGATTTTTTTGTTTTTTTGTTACTATCACCTCAACTTGACCTTACATGAGGGGGAGGAGATGAGAAGAGAAGATGATAGAGAGAGGGAAGAAGAGAGACAGTGAGAGAGAACCAAGAAAAATAAACACAGATTACAAATACACACATCTCTCTCTCTCTCTCTCTCTCTCTATATATATATATATATATATATATATATATATAT
>NC_068989.1:88309665-88309902 GCF_001194135.2 Octopus bimaculoides
CATCAATATACAGACACACATCAATATATAGGCATACACACACACACACACGTCAACTGATACCTTGAAATTTATATTGGTACAAATATACTTAAGTCTGAAACAGAAAAGTATAGTTTGGCAAAACCACTTTACAGACAAAAGGGGGGGAGAAAGAGAGAGAGAGGTAAAGAAAGATAAGGTGAAAGATCTAGAACAAATTCAAGAAGTTTGGTTCAATGAGTGGATTTTGGGGGG
>NC_068989.1:88309912-88322761 GCF_001194135.2 Octopus bimaculoides
GGGGGGGGTCCATCTTCACAAACCTGCAGAACTAACAAATACTCTATTTTCCTATTTTCCAGCAAACAAGTTGACTGTTTCAGACCAAAATTTACATCCCCCAAAAAGGTAGATTGATTTATACACCAAGATGGCTTTAGCAGACCAAAAATTCCATGTGAGCTGCAGAAAGATATAAAAAAGCTAGCAATGATGTTTACTATATGCTACATCGACTTCTATGCTGTAAAATATGGTACCTCTACGAGAATGTTGAACATGCTAGAAATATTAGCCAAATACTCTTTATAAAACAGACACATTAGATTAAGTAGTACTGGCTATAAAAACAATTGGAATGGGTAGAGCTGGAATTTTCTTTGAGCAGAGATTTGCTTTGGACTACACAGACAATAACCTGTATTGGAAGGACAATGATTGTGTATCACTGCTTATAGATATTTTGGATATGACTAGAATGTTCTGGAGATGGCAATGCATATTTGAAATGGTTGTCAGATTGGCAAATTTGGTGCAGGCATGTTTTGCAACTAAGTGGTTTTGAGTTCAATCCTACCATGCAGCACTTGAAATAAGTGTATTTTACTATAGCCACAGGTCAATCAATGTCTTGTGAGTGAATTTGGTAGCCAGAAACTGAGTGGAAGCCTGTTGTGTGTGGGTGGGTGGGTGTGTGTAGCCTTTCTTTTATTCTTTTACTTGTTTCAGTTATTTGACTGTGGTCATGCTGGAGCACTGCCTTAAAGAGTTTTGTAGTCAAAGAAATCAACCCCAGGACTTATTCTTTGAAAGCTTAGTACTTATTCTATCGGGGGTCTTTTGCCGAACTGCTAAGCTAGGGGGGACGTAAACAGTATCTTCTACTATAGCTTCAAGCCAACCAAAGCCTTGTGAGTGGATTTGGTAGACAGAAACTGAAAGCCTGTCCTGTGTGTGTGTATTTGTTCCCCCTACCATCGCTTGACAACCGATGCTGGTGTGTTTGCATCCCCATCCTTTAGCGGCTCGGCAAAAGAAACCGATAGAACAAGTAATAGGCTTACAAAGAATAAGTCCAGGGGTCGATTTGCTCGACTAAAGGCGGTGCTCCAGCATGGCCACGGTCAAATGACTGAAACAAATGAAAGAACAAAAGAATATATATACTCACACACACACACACACGTGTATAATTTGATCTTCTCTAAGATGCTCCTTGTAACCAATTTGGAGATTTACTTTGGATACTGACATGAAACGTGCTATATATCTAATGGTGAATGTGTGTGTGTGTGTGTGTGTGTGTGCATGTACACAGATGTGTCATGACAGAAATATTCATATTTCAATAAGAGGTTACAGCATTGTATATTCTACAAGATTTAATTTAAAATCCCTTATGAACAGCATAGAGTACTTTACAAAATTAATTCATTTACATTTACTCTCAAAGAGATGTTGTAAGCATGAATATATATTACACTTGTTCCAGGTTAATTCCACTTGTTCTGTTGCGTTTCATTTCTGTTACTAAAACATAACAAATTGTACTACTATAAATTATATATAATATATTTATAATACTGTATAGCTGTATATTATATATAAATATTTCAGATCACATATGAAATACTATAGCACAGCAATACTATAAATTCTGTAGCATATTGAAATACTATGTTGCTATATATTAAATATATTATAGATTTTATTTTGTATATTATAACACTATACTATTTATAAATTATCATTGATATAACTGGGTTACTATAGATTTTAACACAGTAACTACTATAAATTATCTGTGACATACTTAGGTTGTACTGCCATAGATTATAAAGGATATACTATAACACTGTACTGCTATAAATTACGTATGATATACTGTGTGGTAATAGGTTTACTTCCCAACCACATGACTCTTGGTTCAGTCCCCATGTGTGGCACCATGGGCAAGTGACTTTCGTTATAGCCTCTGACCGACCAAAGTTTTGTGAGTGGATTTGGAAGACAGAAATTGAATCAAGCCCCTCTCTCTCTCTCTCTCTCTATATATATATATATATATACATAAACACACACACATACATACACGCAGACATACATGTACATATATATGTGTTTGTCCCCAGCACGCCCCTTGACAAGTGGAGTTGGTTTGTTTATGTCCCTATACCTTAGGAGTTCAGTAAAAGAAGCTAATAGAATAAGTACCGAGATCAATTAGTTTAACGAAAGCCTTCAAGGTGGTGCCCCAGCATGGCTACAGTCCAATGATTGAAAGAAATAAAAAATACTCAAACACTACACAATTGTAAATGATATATAACACACTATAAATACATCACAACTACAAAATTAATTGTTTAAGACTATAAAACTTCTCTTTTTCCACTAATGATTGTGAATGTAACATGAAATACCAAGATGTCAGACTAATCCATATATCAGGAGTTAGCAAACCAGGGTAAATTACCACAAGTGGGGTAAAAATGAAATTCTTGTGGGTAATGAGGATCTAGGATGTCGGTCAAGTTGATCTCTTAGAAAGTCTATAAGCCACAGTCACTGAGGCACTATATTACAATGAAGGAATCACAGAACAAGACTGTAAGGTAATAGTTTACTAATAAAGACCAATAACTACATCACCATAACACATACAGTATAGGGTAGAGAAATTGTTTTTGTAAATTAATTAGCTAAAAAGAGAAATATTTGGCTTCAGATCTTAAAACAAAATATCAACTGACAACTGTTATGGGCTGGGAAAGGTTAAAGCGAATGATGTGCCACTTATGAAGAACAGTTTTAACCCTTTTGCTAACAATCTGGCTGAAACCGGCTCTGGCTCTGAGTACAAATGTCTTGAATTAAAATCTTCCACCAAACCTTAGTCACAATTTATGTTCCTAACACTAGCTGAATGATAACTTTACTAAATTCTTTGTTATATTTAAACTGAAAGAAACACAGAGCATCTCAAAATAAATATAATAATGAAAGGTTTAAATATGTGTTTGCTTCTGTTTGATTGGCCCCTTGGTAAGA
The DNA here is from genome assembly GCF_001194135.2 of Octopus bimaculoides. Taxonomy (NCBI): domain Eukaryota; kingdom Metazoa; phylum Mollusca; class Cephalopoda; order Octopoda; family Octopodidae; genus Octopus; species Octopus bimaculoides. Next base: position 88,312,943 of record NC_068989.1, read on the forward strand.
TGTAATAGCAGGGGCTCTGTAGTGTAACTGGTAACACTTGGCAAGGTGACAGGTACATGGATCAAACCACACACTGGGCCTGTTACTCATCTTTTTCCAAAAGTGAACTATTGTTTGTAATGTTGACCACTAAGAATGGAATCTGAAGACAAAGATGAGAGAGTTTGAGCTGAGGGAGGGGGATAACATGAAAAGGAGGGAGAGAGGAGAAAGAAGAGGGATGGGAAAGCAAAGGAGAGAGGGGAGGTGGGTGAGTTTGGGAGAGGAAGGAAAGAAAGGGAGAGAAAGAGAGGTGATTTAATAACATAAAACACATAGTCTGGTGCTCTACCATTTCTGGCATTTGCCATCATCAAAATTGTGTGAAATGTTAACTAATATTTTAATCTTAATGTTCTTTAAGAGGCTTAAATATCAAATAGTGTTTACAAATAAATATAATTAACAACACACACACACACACACACACAAAATGTGCACTCATACATCTGTACAAACACACGCTTACAGTTGTCCACCAAACCTGGTGAAGATTATCCTCTTTACTTACACACACATACACACACACACACACAAACTCTGGTATAAATTACTTGTTCACTAGAAAACAATTAATTTTCATGAATAATTAAGAAAACATGGAGAAGCAGCTCAGTTGTTGACAATTTAATAAATTTACCAAACGAGGAGACAGCAAGAACAACAACAAGTAGACATGAAAAACGAGGGAGAAAAACAATAGATTTTTAAATTCCTATTTTCACTAGTTTTGAAATTTAATTTGCACAAACTTTTTATTGGTTTCCTTTTTTTTTTTTCTTTTTTAAAGAATTCCAATGTTAGAGAGAGTATAATTTGAGCAAAACATAATTGAACAAAATAAATAAATAAATAAAATGATTTTCTACAATCTTGAAAAACAGAAGGAATTTAAAATCTACAAAAATAAAAATAATAATAATAATAATAACAATAATAATAATGATTCTGCACCAATGTAGCTGTGTGGTAAGAATCTTGCTTCCAAATTTTGTGGTCTTGGGTTTAGTTCCACCGCATGGCAGCTTGAACTAGTATCTTTCACTACAGCCCCATAACAAACAAAGCTTTGTGAGTGGATTTGGTAGAAGGAAACCGAAAGAAGCCTATCGTGGATGTGTGACTGTGTGATTTAGTCTCTGTCCCCATCATTACTAGACAACCAGTGTTGGTTTGTTTTCATCCTTGTAACTTAGTAGCTCAGCAAAAGGAGACCAATAGAATAAGAACCAAGCTTTAAAATAAGTACTGGGACCAGTATGCTTGACTAAAACCCTTTGAGGCGGTGCCCCAGCATGGCCGCAGTCTAAAGACTGAAACAAGTAAACGATAAAGAAGTACCATGTTGAAAAGACCTACAAAGCTGATTACAGTAGAATTTTCAATATTATAAAAAGGAGGGGCAGCAGATGTGCAGAACCATATGAATAACTAACAAAATGTTTTCCATGATTTAGTTATGACCCTTTACATTCCAAGATGAAACTCTGCCAGGATCAACTCTGCCTCTCATTCTATCAGCATTAGTAAAATAAAGAATCTCTGTTAAATAGTGTGGTTTACTTAACCCATTCATTGCAAAATCCAGTTTCATGGTTATTCCAGTAATTACCTTATCTAATGGCCTAAAAGACACACGAGTGCATAGGATGCACCCTAACCTAGGCTGTACTTTTGTAAAATAAATTACAACTAAAATAATGCTTTAATTCCTCTACTTACCTGTATAACTTTGTTATTACTGGTAATTATAAGCAATTTATTGCATCCACATTCGATATAAACATATCGTAGACGATTGTTCACCAATAGATGGCAGCACACGTTTTGTAGATGTACATACCATTTTGAGCAAGTTTTGAGACTACATTGAGTGCATTGGACGCAAAGGGTTTTTTAAGCCATTTTTGGGTAAAAAAAAGGTGCATCTTATAGGCCTTCAAATACAGTGTGTTAAATCTTTACCAAAAAGTAGAATTAGTATTTTCTGCAAATCATGTTTGTGTCAGTAAACTTGACACATCTCAAAGGGAAATATTTTCAAACACGACACGTCCCAGCAAAAGTTAGGATAGTGTATCAAACTGCTTTTCATAGTTAATTCTCTTATTCTTTTACTTGTTTCAGTCATTTGACTGCTGCCATGCTGGAGCACTGCCTTTTAGCTGAACAAATCAACCCCAGGAATTATTCTTTGTAAGCCTAGTACTTATTCTATCGGTCTCTTTTGCCAAACCGCTAAGTTACAGGGACATAAACACACCAGCATCGATTGTCAAGCGATGTTGGGGGGGACAAACATAGACACACAAACATATATATATATATATATATATATATATATGTGACGGGCTTCTTTCAGTTTCCGTCTATCAAATCCACTCACAAGGCTTTGGAGTAAAAACCTACAGAATTGGTCCCTAGAGTAATGGAAGAATGTTATTTTCTCAAACAAGTCATCCTTTACCCTATTTCTGACCACTGACCAAGTATACATGTGGAAACAGCCAAAAGCAGCATTTGACCCAGACTGCCTTCTTCCAACTGTTAAAAATGGAGGAGGATCTGTGATGATCTGAGGAGCTATAGCTTGGAAATCTGCCAGCACAATAATTTCCCTTCATGGCAGAATTAATAGTCAAGACTATTCAAGCATTTTATCTGATCAAATTCATCTTATGGTTGTGGAACTGTTTCCAGAGGGAAATGCAATCTTTCAGGATAACGCACCAATTCACACAGGTAAAGTTGTTACTGAATGGCATAACGAACATTCTAGTGAAGTTGAACATCTTATCTGGCCACCACAGTCCCCAGATCCCAATATTATTGAACATTTATGGTGTATTTGAGAAAAACAAGTAAGGAGTCAATATCCTCAACTACAAGAACTGGGGACTGTTTTAGCTGAAGAATGGATAAAAATTCCTTTGGAAACAATTCAAACTATCTACAAGTCCATACCGCATTGAATTCAAGCTTTAATTACTGCCAAATTACTTCTACACCATATTAAAATTAATTTGTTTGAAATTTTAATGTTTCCATTATTTCGTCCAACCCCTGTGTATATATGAAAGGCTTCTTTCATTTTCTGTCTACCAAATCCACTCATAAGGCTTTGGTTGGCCCGAGGCTTTAGTAGAAGACACTTGCCCAAGGTGCCATGCAGTGGGACTAAACCCGGAACCATGTGGTTGGGAAGCAAGCATCTTACCACACAGCCACTAACTACTAGAATAAACCATATTTTAATTATTCAGAATGAAAGAATCACATTACAGATCAAATTTTCTTTCTTTCTTTCCTCCTCAAATCTAGCAGAAGATGCAGAAGGAAACATTAACTAGAAAATATTCAGTTAAGCAAATGTCTCCTACAGCATTGTAAATTGGTTGCTTTTGAGTTGGAATGAAATACATTTGATTCCAATCAAAAAAATCTAGAGATGATGATGATGATGATGATGAAGAAGAAATGGTTAAGAAGTGAAAAGGAGAATGAGTGGAAGAAGAAGAACGAAGGACAGAGGAAAATATAATGAATTTCAGGAAAGAGGGGAATAAGTAGTAAAGAATGATCTAGAAGCAAAAACAAAAAAAAAAGGAATGAGAGAGAGAGGAAGAATTGGGGGAAATAGAAGCAGAATTGGAAAAAGAATTAGAAGAATAACAAGCAAAGAAACAAGAAAATAAAAAGATAGGTAAAGAAGGAAGAAATTTGTTCAATATATCATGAAAGTGTGTGTGTGTGTGTGTGAGAGAGAGAAAGAGAGAGAGAGAAGTAACTGTTGAGCAGAATGTTAAACACGGCAGCAGATAATAAATATATTATGCAACTTAATGGGATTGTCTTGGCAGCATTGTACATCAAATTACTTACTTCCTAAAACATACTAAATTTCCAAACTGTAAATCCAAAGGCAGTGAGGTTTCATAACAACAACAACAACACTGACGATGATGATAATGATGATGGTGATGATGATAGTGATGATGGTGATAGAAACAATGATGATGATGATGGTGATGATGGCGATGATGATGATGATGAAGTAAATATATTCAGTTTAAGCAGAATTCAACACAGATTTAGCAAACTACTATTAACCAACATTTCTATTTTTAGATTTAGAAAATATTCTGTGTTTTGTTTGTTTTTGAACTCCACTAGATTTGAGAGAGAGAGATAGATAGATAGATGGAAAGAGAGAGAGAAAGGAGAGAGAGAGAGAGAAAGGAGAGAGAGAAAGGAGAGAGAGAGAGAGAAAGAGAGAGATAGTATGTTTGTGTGTGTGTGAACATGTGTCTGCGAGTGTGCATGTGTATGTGAGCATGGATCTATGGGTGTGAATCTCTGCACCAACGTGCGTGTGTGTGTGTGTGTGTCTGCAAGAGAATGTCTGTTAATGTGCATGAGGCTATGTCTACGTGAGTGAGAGTCTCTATGGGTGTGTATGTGAAAGCATGTGTGTGCGAATGTCTGTTGATGTGCATGAGTGAGTGTACATCTGTATGTGTGGGTATCTCTATGTATGTGAATATCTATGTGTGTGTGTGTGAGTAAGAGAGAGGTTATAGGCAAATCCAAATGGTTAATGAATTGGTTTTGCAATCACCAAGGCCCAGATCTGACCTGATCCGATCCAACGGAATGGTTCTTTAATGCTATTCTTACCATGTTTCTGCTGAAATATTCTTTTATTCTTTTATTCTTTTATTTGTTTCAGTCATTTGACTGCGGCCATGCTGGAGCACTGCCTTTAGTCAAACAAATTGACGCCCGGATTCATTCTTTGTAAGCCTAGTACTTATTCTAAGTTACGGGGATGTAAACACACCACACCAGCATCGGTTGTCAAGCGAAGGTGGGGGGGGGGGACAAACACAAACACAAACACATGACGGGCTTCTTTCAGTTTTCCTCTACCAAATCCACTCACAAGGCTTCGATCAGCCCGGGGCTATAGTAGAAGACACTTGCTCAAGATGCCACACACTGGGACTGAACAGGGAACTATGTGGTTGGTAAGCAAGCTTCTTACCACACAGCCACTCCTGCTTTTGTGTTAATTAATTTTGAAACTAATGAAGAATTTAGCGTAAAATAACTTTGTTGTTATTAACTTGGTATTTGAAACATAAATTAACATGAAATTTTAATAGAAAGTTTCAATTTAGATCACTCTAATTCTTTTAGTGTTCAGATTATTCAAGCAGCTACAATGTGTATTTATTCACATCGTTTTGAATTTATCCTGCATTGAGATTTCGATGTTCAAAATGACATTGTAGGGAAGGTGTGAGATGGCAGATCTGGCCAGTTTAAACATTAAACATTTGACCAGGATATGGCCGGATCAAATGCTAAAGGGTTAAAGCAGTAAGTTTACATCAAAGGACCAGGAACAGTCTTAAGATAGTTGGTATCCAAAGGTTAACGCAAAGGTCTCTAACTACCACCCATGCTCTGCAAATTAAACTGGCTAAGATGGGGACCACAACAAAGGTGTCTTCAATGGATTGTGGCTTTTATTCTAAGGGGTGGCCTTGGTTTTGACATACACAGTGTTATAATGATTCTGTTGCAGTGGTTCCCAACCTTTTTTTATGCCCCGCACCCCTAAAAACTTTTAATATGTTCTCGCACCCCTTAAAGTAATAATGTATATAAGAATAAAGGTGCCCAGAGCAATTGCCCTCTTTGATCCCCTATAAATAAAATGCAGCTCAGCTCACACCCATTGGAATGCTATCTTGCATCCCCGAGGGGTGCAAGCACCCCTGGTTGGGAACCCCTGTGTTAAGGGATTACGTTTACCGAACAAGTGTTTGTGGAATATTTAATCATTTACCCTATAGTGAATTCTATTGATTAAACAACTATAACAGCAACTTTTTAAAACGACTGTGAAAGCCCAACGTCAAATCTATTTATGTGGGAGTGGTGAAAGCATGTGGTCTGGCAGATAAGGTGTTGCACTCATGATTGCAAGATTGTCGTTTCAATTCCTGGACCAGGCAGTGCATTGTGTTCTTGAGCAAAAGCACCTCATTTCTTATTATTCCAGTCGACTCAGGTGTCAAACAAGTTCCAGTAGTAGCTGGGAAGTGAACTCTGTGACAGACCAGCATCCCATTCAGAAATAGCAGCAAAATCTCCCTCAACTCAAACATTACGCTCTTAAAAAGAGGAAGAATACATTGGATAATGTGGTCCCAGATCACACTACTTGCAAGGAGGAAAAGAGACAAAATGGACATGCCTTTAATGCCTGCTCAGTGATGGCTAACGAGAGGCTAAATGATAACAACAACAACAGGTTGGTTTTAACAATATATTTTAACAATAGATTACCCTAGAAAATTACCCTCAAAATCAATGCCTTGCATCAGATTGACTAACAACATACTATGACCCCCGACCTAAAGATGTTCTGCAGTCTCTGCTTTCTGCACCTCTAAACAAGGTCCTTACATAGCAGTTACAACATGGCCCTTCTCTAACACTGTTTTTCACCATTAAGGCCCTACACCAACCACTCCTTCCCTTGGTCCTTCATCCAGAGAATGCCAGTATTCTGGAATTCTCTATCTGCCCATATTTCTCCTACAGATGTCACCTTATAGATTCTTTTTATTCTTTTATTCTTTTACTTGTTTCAGTCATTTGACTGCGGCCGTGCAAAAACACCGCCTTTAGCCGAGCAAATCGACCCCAGGACTTATTCTTTTGTAAGCCTAGTGCTTACCCTATCGGTCTCTTTTTGCCAAACCACAAAGTTACGGGGACATAAACACACCAGCATTGGTTGTCAAGCGATGTTGAGGGGACAAACACAGACATACAAACACACACACACACATATATATACACACACATACATATATACATATATACAACAGGCTTCTTTCAGTTTTCGTCTACCAAATCCACTCACAAGGCTTTGGTCGGCCCGAGGCTATAGTAGAAGACACTTCCCCAAGGTGCCACACAGTGGGACTGATCCCATAACCATGCGGTTGGTAAGCAAGCTACTTACCACACAGCCATCAACCATATGAATTTCACCAGTTTCACAGAGCCTGTGAAGATGAAGAGCACTGCATCTTCCTCTTGACTAAATCATAAACAATGGCACATTTGTTGTGGATGGATGATACCAGTGTGGAGAAAAGTCTTTTGAAGAGTAAAGGGTAGCATTATCTGCAGAGCAGTGTGCACAATATTTAAATTACAATGAGAAGGTTTTAAAACACTAGAAGGAAGTGTTTGACGGACAGAACCAAGTCCTGAAGTATTCCAATGTTGTTAAATGAAATATATAATGATACTCATCTATTATTCTTAATTTAATCTCAGACCAACTTTCTGAAATTCCTCACCTAAATTTTTATAAATAAATAATGTCTTTTACTAACATAATTGAAGTTTATTTCTGCTATCCTTCCCCAAGCCAAACTAATGCCATCTGTCTTCCTTTATTCCTGATTTTTCCAATTTATCACTTTTGTACTTCCAGATGGATGAAAAAGCATAATTTCACTCAGGTGAAAAGTATTTGTATTATTTGGAACTACCTTGGAGAAGTGATGGTAATGGAAGATTCAATGTCTTTTCATTTTGTTTTTGTTTTTACTGAATAAATAAATCTTTGTATGGTGGAGTGATGAAGGCCTTGTGAAGTGGGATTTTGTAGAATACAAGAACAAAAACAATGGCCAAGATTAAGATTTATAAAAAGAGCTGAAATTCAAACCAACAAGTATACGATGTTAAAGTCTTAATGCACCCAGTTAATGTTGTAAAGTGGTTGGCATTAGGAAGACCATTCAGCTATAGTAATCATGCCAAAGCAGACACTGGAGCATCTTGTGGTCCTTAGACGAAGCAGATCCTGTTAAAACCCACACCAGCAGGGAATATGGACATAAAATGACGCCAACACTGACTCCAAAAACGATCTCTGAATATCAAAAGCTAATAACTTTTCCCACACACACAGAACAAAAGTAAGCTTACACATTCCCTTGACCTTTTCATTGGCATATTTCTGATGAAATACACAGTTTTTGTTTCACTTAATACTGAAAATAAGGTAAAATTTAGTAAAATAGCTGGTGACTGGAACATGAATTAGCAAGTTTCGATGGGAGGTTTTAATTTACATCATAGAACCAAAGGCAGTCTTAGGAGGGTATCAAAAAATTTTAAGTGAAATCAGAAGGTAAAAAGCATATTTATGTTCTTTCTTATTCATGGTTTAGTCAGAGAAAGAAAGATAGCGTCCATGAGCAATTTCAGGGCCTACATGAGTGATAGGAGGAAGAGAATAAGTTACCTTCAGACCAAAGATCTAGTTCAAATGCTTTCTTAAAGCACCCAAGATCAGGATGTAGGATAGGCTAGAAATCCTGAGGGGCTTTCTAAGGCTTCAACCCACCTCAGAAGGGAATATGTGACCCACTCATTTCATAGTTGGATAATTAGTGATTCAGAGGGTAACTAGGTGTAAGAAACAACTGCTCCAAACTCATTTATGTACAGAGAAAAATAGGTAGAGATGCCTCCAGCCCAGTATTATACAGCTAGTCAAGGGGTCTTCGTGACATCACTAGTGCTTAGTACACTCTGTAAAGTGGTTGACATTAGGAAGGGCATCCATCTGTAGAAACCATGCTAAAAACAGACACTGGAGCTTGACACAGCTCTCTGACTTGCCAGATTCTGTCAAACTAGCCAATCCATGGCTGCATGGAATATGGACACTAAATGGAGATACCCAAGGACATACTAGAAGACACTTACTTACACAAGGTGCCATGCAGCAGGACTGAACCTGGAACCATGTGGTTGGGAAGCAAGCTTCTTACCAGACAGCCACATATTATATATATACACACACACACATGATGCCCTTTCACACAGTTTTTATCTACTCAATTGACAAGGCACTGATTCGCCTGGGGCTATAGTAGAAGACACTCACCCAGGATGCCAGGCAGTGAAACTGAACCTGGAACCATTTGGTTGGGAAGCAAGCTTCTTACCACACAGCCACATATTATACACACACACACACACAATGCCCTTCCACACAGTTTTTATCTACTCAATTGACTTACAAGGCATTGATCGGCCTGGGGCTATAGTAGAAGACACTTGCCCAAGGTATTGTACTCAGGCACTGAACCCAAAATCTTAACCACACAGCCATGTTTGTGTGCATATTCACACACATCTACATACAAACTGTTCGTACACTATTATGCATTATACACACAACGCAATATAAGTTAATGTGTGTGTCTGTGTGTCCACACACATACTGACGTAGTCATATCAAAGTGATGTTATTGTAGGAATGTTACCAAGTTATTTTAGTTACTTAGCAACCACAGTCTCATAGTTGAAATATATTTGAGACGAAACAAACATGTTCAGATCAGCTGTTTCATGACCAACACCATCTGTCTGGCCGTCTGTTTGTCTATCGCTTTCTCTCTACTTAGAGAAAAGTAACCTTTACAGGTTCCCTCAAATCATACCCTAATGCCTTAAATAAAGAGTGACATATATTTGACAATGCAGCCCTGGGGGGGGGGGGACAAGCTTGCTTCCCAACCACATTGTCATGAGTTCAGTCTCCTGGCGTGTGTATTCTACTATAGCCTCGGACTGACCAAAGCCTTCTGAGTGGGTTTAGTAGACAGAAACTGAAAGAAGCCTGTTGTGTGTGTATGTGCACATATATACACATACACAAAGTCACACATTGAT
>NC_068989.1:88322829-88323594 GCF_001194135.2 Octopus bimaculoides
ATATATTGGTTTGACTACCATCCATGCAACATTTATATTCCTCCCTGTGCCTGTTAAATCGTATGCCCCTGCATAAGGCTTTACTTCCACACACGCCAGCTTAATTAAATTCGTCCTTAGTTAAAAGACACCTGTTGTTATGTCCTGTTAATTGCATTTGTATTTGTGTAACATTTCTGTTTTTTTTCTGTCCTTGTTTTCGTATACATTTGCTGCTTTCTTCCAAGGGACACTTTGGAAGAGGTAGACACAGGAAGATCTGGGATGAGGTGGTGGAGCACGACCTTCGAACAGTGGGCCTTACCGAGGCAATGACTAGTGACCAAGACCTTTGGAAATATGCTTGAGAAGACCTGACAAGCCAAGTGAGACCGTAGCCCGTGGCCTATGCCAGTGGGTGTAACCAGCCCACTTATGAGTGCCCCTCATTCATTAGATAATAAGCTTTGCTTGCAAGGACCTATTGAGGCACGTGTAAACAAATCAAAATCGCTGACGTGGCTGATGACAGTACCGCCTGATTGGCACTCGTGCCAATGGAACATTAAAAGCACATCCGAGCATGATTGTTGCATACCATTGGCACGAGTGCCAATTTGCATGACACCGGTATCTGCTATGACTGTGCGATTTTGCTCAGCTTAATGGATCTTCTTCTCAAGCACAACATAATGCCAAAGGTCTTGGTCATTGCCTCCATGAGATCCAACACTCAAAAGGAACTTGGTCACTTTGCCTCCATCAGGCCCAGAGATAATATATATA
>NC_068989.1:88323658-88324217 GCF_001194135.2 Octopus bimaculoides
TATATATATATATATATGAAACCATGCCAAATCTGACGAGTCTGGTACAGCTCCCCAGTTTGCCAGCTCTGGTCACACCCTCCAACCCAAACTAGCATGGACAACGAAAGTTGAGGATGATGATGCTGAAATATGATGGGCTTCTTTCAGTTTCCATCTACCAAATCCACTCACAAGGCTTTAGTCAGCCTGAGGCTATAGTAGAAGACACTTGCCCAGAATGCCTCACAATGGGACAGAACCCGGAACCATGTGGTTGGGAAGCAAGCTTCTCACCACACAGCCACGCCTATACATACATATTTACATGTGTGTTTGTATGTGTGTGTGGGTGAGTGTGTATACACACACAATGGGTTCTACGCAGTTTCTATCAATCTAATTCAATCACAAGGCCTTGGTCGGCCCAGGGCTATATTAGAAGACATTTGCACAAAGTGCTGCACAGTAGGACTGAATCCAAAACCATTTAGTTGGAAACTGAGCTTATAACCACACAGCCATATCAGTAAACTATACATATAACATATATATATATATATATATATATATATATATA
>NC_068989.1:88325638-88330968 GCF_001194135.2 Octopus bimaculoides
GGAGAGTGTATATCAGGAAGAGAGAAGGGTGATGAAAATGAGATAGAGAGAGTATCTGTGAGAGAGAGAGTGTGTGTGAGGGTGTGTGAGAGAGAGAGGGTATGTGTATGTGAGAGAGAGAGAGAGAGAGAGAGAGAGAGTGTGTGTGAGAGAGAGAGAGAGAGAGAGAGTGTATGTGTGTGAGAGAGAGAGAGTGTGTGTGTGAGAGAGAGAGAGAGAGAGTGTATGTGTGTGAGAGAGAGAGAGAGTGTATGTGAGAGAGAGAGGGCAAAGAGGAGTGCATGCTTGAAAGAGAGAGTGAAGAATGTGTGTGTGTATGAGAGAGAGACAGACAGACAGACAGACAGAGAAAGAAAGAAAGGAGAGTGCATACATCTGAAAGAGAGAGTGGAGGAGAGAGGGAGACAGAAAAAGCGTGTGTGTGTGTGTGTGTGTGCGCATGTGAGACTACAAAATAAAAAGAGATAAAGAGGGACTCAGAGTGTAGGAGAGGTAAAACAGGGGATGAAAGTAAGTGTCATTATGTAAATACAGTGTGAGTGAGAGTGAATGAGTGAGTGAGAGTGAATATGTGTGTGTTTCATGGCAACCATACATTGGTGACAGAGTAAAACCACATCACAGAACTCAGGTTACCCTTCAAGTCCAGAAAATACTTCAACAGTGTGATTAGGTGCTGATCTTAAAATAAAACTCAAATGGAACAAACATTAGTATCCGGCCCCTACATTGCAGACTGTGCTGTTTCTACACAACTTCCATCTCCTCCCCACCACTTAACCTTACACACACATCAGGCACAATAACTTCCACACTTCCAAACATAAAAGCATCATAGGTGATATGTAGAGGTGCAACACCTAAAGCCCCACGAGGCTCCAGCAGGGGATGGTGGCGAACCCTTCTGTACTCTTTCACCACAACTTTCTCTCACTCTTACTTCCTGTTTCTGTTGTACCTGTATTTCAAAGGGCCAGCTTTGTCACACACTGAGTCACGCTGAATCTCCCTGAGAACTACATTAAGGGTACATGTGTCTGTGGAGTGCTCAGCCACTTGCACATTAATTTCACGAGCAAGTTGTTCCGTTGATCGAATCAACTAGAACCCTCGTCGTTGTAACCGATGGAATGCCACATTATAGGTGATATATCAGTAACAGAACTTCGCCTACACCTGCAAACATCACAGACCCCCACATATGGGACAGTGTGGCTGCTATACTGAAGGTGCAAGCGTGGCCATGTGGTTAAGAAGCTTGCCTTGCAACCAAATGGTTTTGAGTTCAGTCCCACTTTGCAGTACCTTGGGCAAGTGTCTTTTACTATGGCCCCAGGCTGAAAAATGCCTTGGGACTAAGTTTAAGAGATGGAACAGTTTAAAAGCTCATGTGTGTATGAGCATATGCATATGCATGTGTGTGTGTGTGTGTGTGTGTGTGTGTGTTCTCCCCACAACTTGACAACTTCTGCCTAGTTTGCCAGTCATACTGAAAACTGAACCTAGCTGTCTTCAATAGAATTACTGATAATACTTTATCAACAGCAGAAGACCCGGCAAGCTAAGTGAGACCAAAATCCAAGGCCTCTGCCAGGAATGTAGCCAGCCCACTTATGCGTAACATTCCTTCATTGGACACTAAACTCCTCTTGCAAAGACCTGTTGAGGCAAGTGAAATCGAAATCGAACTAAATTTGACGACTGGCACCCATGTCAATGTCTCTTTCATTGAATACTAAACTCGGCTTGCGAAGACCTGTTGGGGCAAGCGAAAGCGAAATCGTGATGGCAACTGTACCAGTGGAGCACTAAGAGCACTGTCCGAGCGTGTTCATTGCCAGAGCAGCTGTCTGGCTTCCATGCTGGTGGCATGTAAATAGCACCATTTGAGCGTGATTGTTACCAACGTCGCCTTCCTGGCACGTGAAAGACATTCGAGCGAGATTATTACCAGTGCCGCTGGACTGGCTCCTGTGCAAGTGGCACATAAAATACACCATTTTACATATATATATATATATATATATATATATATATCAGACTGGAGCCTGGTGTTGCCATCCGGTTTCACCAGTCCTCAGTCAAATCGTCCAACCCATGCTAGCATGGAAAGCGGACGTTAAACGATGATGATGATGATGATGATATATATATATATATATATATATATAAACATACACTATCATCATCATCGTTTAACGTTTGCCTTCCATGCCAGCATGGATACACACACACACACACACACATACTCTCCTTCAATCATCCTTGTGGAATATTCTTCACTTCTGTTTTCAGAAGCTGCAATTGAAGCCTATCATATTCACAATAATCGTATCTTACTGCTTAGACGTGTCATAGTCCAGCCAATGCAGTCTAAGCAAGGAGAGAAGATATTTTCCCACACTGCATATATTATGCAATAAAACAATGTGAAAGTCATTTTACAAGTTGTTTTGGTAGGATTTATTATTTGCACAGTATCAAAAGGGTTAAAAATTTCAATATGATATAATTTGAAAAATCAATCTGGAAACCAATCAGAAGTGCATTTGGTTTTGAGGAGGTTTAATTTCAGAACAAATAAAGCCACTTAACAGTAGTTTCCATCAGACAATAACAGAAAAAGAGACAAAGTTTATGGCTAAAGGCTCTTTAAGAGCAACGGTCTAAATTGGAATGATTTTTAATTAAGCTAAGTTAAACGAAAGCAGTCAGACAATAAATATATTGTCAACAAACAGCAGTTAATTATTCAAAATAATTAAATACGACTGTGAATAATGATGATGGTAATGATGATGATCTTTTCTTTATTGTCAACAAGAGCCCAAGGACAAAAGTAACAGCAGAAAAAGACAAGATAAAAACAACAACAACAGTCACTTCTGTTATAGGCACAAAGCCTGAAGGGGTTAGTCAATTACAGCAACCCCACTACTCAAATAGTATTTTATTGATCTCGAAAAGATGACAGACAAAGTTGACCGCAGTAGAATATGAACTCATAACCTACAGACAGACAAAATATTTAGCAGCATTTTGTTTGTCCATTGTGCTAATGACTCTCCAAGCTCACTGCCTTTTTATAATATTAATAATTATTATTAACATTATTATTATTATTATCATTATTATTATTATTTCCACTCTCGGCACAAGGCCTTAAAAATTTGAGGGGAAGGGGGCAAGACAATTACATCGACCCCAGTGTTCAACTGGTACTTATTTCATCAACCCCAAAAGGATGAAAGGTAAAGTCAACTTCAGCGGAATTTGAACTCAGAATGTAGCGACGGGCAAAATACCACAAAGCATTTCATCCAATGCACTAATGATTCTGCCAGCTTGCCCCCTATAATAATAATAATAATAATAATAATAATAATAATAATAATAATAATAATAATAATCCTTCCTACTATAGGCACAAGGCCTGAAATTTTGGGGGTGAGGGCCAGTCGATTACATTGACCCCCAGTGTTTCACTGGTACTTAATTTATTGATATCGAAAGGACGAAAGGCAAAGTTGACCCCAGCAGAATTTGAACTCATAACATCAAGACGGACGAAATGCTGCTAAGCAATTTGCCCAATGTGCTAATGATTCTGCCAGCTTGTCGCATGATGATGATGATGATGATGATGATGATAAAAAGCTACGGTGGTGAGGATGGAGAACATACAAGGGTTACTTGTGATAGTTTTAATTTGTTTTATGTAATGAAATCAAACATAATGCTGATTTCCCCATTTCGGGCATAAATATATTGATTTGATTTTTTTGAAAGGGAAAAATGTTAAATTTGATGTAATTATTTAGATTTAAATGGCATTTGCTTTTCTTTCGCTTTTATTTTAATTTCTTTCCTGTTTTCTCTATTTTTTTTTTTTTAAAGTTCTTTTGTGTTCAATTTCAATACAAATTTGGATGTTTTTTCCAATTCCAAGTATGTTTCTATGATCATTGTAGCAAATAAGGTTTTATGTTTATTTACCACCGGATTCATAGATTTCCTAACATTACATCACTTTTCCAAGCAAGACAGACAGACAAATTATTACCTATGTTACTGTAAACTGCTTACAAACGAGGAGGAACGAACAACGTGCTGGAAAGAGCATTTACATGAAGTTCTCAATAAGCCAATTCCAGCAACTACCAATGAAATGGGGCAACAAACCAGTCACAAATAAACTGAACATCAACACAGGTGATAACAGGCTCTCCATCAGTTACAACAATGAGGGTTCCAGTTGATCCAACCAACAGAACAACTTGCTTATGAAATTAAAACACAAGTTGCTGGGTACCTCACAGATATATGTACCCTGAATGTAGTTCTCAGAAAGATTCAACGGGACAAGAATGGGACAAGGTTGGCCCTTTGAATTACTAGAACAGCTCATTTTTGGCAGCTGAGTGGACTGGAGCATCATGAAATAAAGTGTCTTGCCCAAGGACACAACATGCTGCTGGAAATCTAACTTAAGATCTTATGATTGCAAGCCAAATGTCTTTAACCACTAAAGTTTCACACACTGGTGATATAACAACAGAAGTGGACAAGGTGATAAATTAAGTACCAGTTGTGTACTGGGGGTCAATCAAATCGACTGGACCCCTACCCAAACATTTCAGGCCTTGTGCCTAGAGTAGAAAAGAATATACAGTTTGAGGAACAACAAAGCAGCTGGCATGACCAGGAAGAAGTTGTACAATATCTGACACATCTGTTCAGTCTTATTTGGCAGCGAGAAGATCTACTAGGTCAGCGTTTCTCAACTGTGGTTCCACAAAAGGTTCCCAGGGATTCCACAAGAAAGAGTGAGATAAGCTGACACTAATTTCATGATCGTAATATTACTACAGACGCACAACATATTATTGGTTATTGTAATATTTTAATATAAACATCATCCTATCTAACCTATTAGATTATCAAATAAACAATTATTATAATTATATACTGTTGTGTCTGGGGAGAGTCATTCTCTTTTAGTGCCTTATAATTTAACACAATCACCAGTATGGGTTACTCTTTTACTTGTTTCAGTCATTTGACTGTGGCCATGCTGGAGCACCGCCTTTAGTCGAGCAAATCGACCCCAGGATTTATTCTTTGGATGCCTAGTACTTATTCTATCGGTCTCTTTTGCCGAACCGCTAAATCACGAGGACGTAAACACACTAGCATCGGTTGTCAAGCGATGTTGGGGGGACAAACACAGACACACAAACACATATATATATATATACATATAAATATATACGACGGGCTTCTTTCAGTTTCCGTCTACCAAATCCACTCACAAGGCTTTGGTCGGCCCG
>NC_068989.1:88331377-88332906 GCF_001194135.2 Octopus bimaculoides
TATGGCTATCAAAATTTAGGAAAGGAGTGGGAGATAGGGTCTGCACCCGTGTGTGTGCGTGCGCGTGTGTATGAGAAGTGTTAGATAAAAGAAAATAGTGTTCGTGACAGTGGTGGTGGTGGTGGTGGTGGTAGCATTTGTGGTAGTGGTGGTGCTATAAGGCTGATGTAACATGGAAGGTTATGAACAAGTTGTTGTTGCTGTTGTTGCTGTTGTTGTTTAGCTCCAGTTCAGTCTAGATTGAGAAGGCCAATAGTCAAAGGCATTCCAGCAGGGACCATCCGGTGCCCCCCCCCCTCCGCCCCTAGTATATCTTGGACTACATTATTCAATGTTTTCTTTTTAATCTTCAAGACAGTTTTCTATGATCAGAAGAAGATTTGGCTGCTACTTCTAGCTAGTCAAACAACCACGTAGAAGCTCACTTGCTGGCCTAGTGACAGTACAGCTGGTGATGATGGTGATGGTGGTGTAGAAGCCTGAGGTGATAATACTGGTGGTAGTTGACAGTGGTATCTTGGTTGTGATAGATTGGTCAGGGTAGCAGCAGAGGTGGTGAGAGTTTGGGCTATGGTTGTAGTAGCGGTGGTGGTGGTGGTGGTGGTGGTGGTGATGAGGATATAGCTTGTTTATGGGTGTGATGGTTCACTGGTGTGTGACAGTGGTTGGTCATTTAAGTTATGGATCTTGATAGCTGCAAGAGTGGTTGGTGGTGGTGGTGGTGGTGGAAGGGAGAAGGGAAAAGGAGGAAGTGGTGGTGATTCAGGTCATGGGATCATGGTGGTGGTGGTGGTGGTGAAAAGGGGGGAGGAGTGGCAGTAGAGAAACAAAGGACAAAAACAGATGATTAATTTTTCCTCTGCCAACTAACCATGAGAGTGAGTGAGAGTGAAAGAGTGAGAAAGAGACAGTCGGGGAGAAAGTGAGAGTGAGAGAGAGTGAGAGAGAGAGAGAGAAGAGTGGGAGAGAGAGGGAAACTGCAGAGAGAGAAAGTGGGGAGAGAAAGAGAGAGAGAGAGATTTGTAATTAACTTATCTATTTCTATGTTAATAAATTTCTCCATTTGTAATACAAGGAATACTGCTGTACATATGGAGAAATGATTGAGAGAGAAGTACAGTGAATCTATTTTAAAACTGATTGGAGAAAGAGAGAGAGAGAGAGAGAGAGAGAGAGAGAGAGAGAGAGAGAGAAAGGGGGGTAGGGGGGTTGATGGAGTGATAGTCTTCAAACTGTTTGCATATTTATATATGTGGATGTTAGAGAGAGAGGTGGCAGTAGAGTGAGAAAGTGTGTGTGTTTATGTGGTGAGACAAAAGATGGAATGTATATATGTATGTGGAGATAGTGACAGAAGAAGGAACGTGTGTGTGTGTGCGTATGTATGTGTGTGTGTGTGTGCACTGATGTATGAGAGCGCTTTGCTGTGTTTGTGTTTAGGGTATGCGAGTAGGTGTTTAAACAAATGAGATGGTAGTTATGTGTATGAATACTTGTATACATGTAGGAGCATTTTAATAAGCTTTTAT
>NC_068989.1:88333261-88335025 GCF_001194135.2 Octopus bimaculoides
TATATAATATATATCTCTGCATAAGTGTGTGTATGTCTTTTGTAAAACTGTGACTCAGAGAGAGAGAGAGAGAGAGAGACTAACAAACAGACAGACAGACAGATAGATAGATAGATAGACAGACAGACAAATTGGCAGACACACAATGATGAATGAAAAAGTCCATTGAAGTAAGGGTTTTTTTTTTTCTTTTGCCACTTTAACATACTTTTAAGAACTGGACTTCCATAATGAATAACATTCACTAATTGCACACTACAACCAAACCCATACAGTGACCAATCTGCCAGACCTAAAATGGTCATTATTCCTATCAGATAGTCCACCACCCAATATGTCCAAATGCACATTATGCACTCCTACCTAACAGTATCCAGGATTCAACACTCCCAAGAAACTACCATGTGACAACCATGTGACCTCATACTGTCAGCTATGCTTACCACCCACTCCCATTGCCCAACTGTCCACAATACTTCCTCACCAGAACAGACATCATGGCTACCTTCAGTATTACCTCCTCCACCGTCCCCACCCCACCCCCTGTCCACCATATCTTACAGCCAACTGTTGAGCTTGACCACCACTTCCTGATATGGTTCCACCCTGCATATTAGTAGCATTTCTTAAAAATATTTGATACAGAACTGTGCGTGGGTGCATGTGAGTGAGTGTGTGTGAGAGATCATCATCATCATCATTGAACATTTGTTTTCCATGCTAGCATGGACTGGATGGGTTTTTGACAGGATCTGAGGAGCCAGGGGGTTATGTTAAACTCTAGTGCCAGCTGGCATGAAAAAAGCATGCAGTACATACTGTAAGATAGTTGGCATTAGGAAGGGTATCCAGCTGTAGAAAACATGCCAAAGCATTTTAAGGTATTGAGCTGGCAGAAACTTTATCATGTCGGGCGAAATGCTTAGTGGTATTTCGGCTGCCGTTACGTTCTGAGTTCATATTCTTCTGAGGCTAACTTTGCCTTTCATTCTTTCGGGGTCGATAAAATTAAGTACCAGTTACGCACTGGGTCGATGCAATCGACTTAATCCTTTTGTCTATCCTTGTTTGTTCTCTCTATGTTTAGCCCCTTGTGGGCAATAAAGAAATAAGAAAACATGCCAAAGCTAACACTGAAGGTTAGCGCAGCCCTGCAGTTTGCCAGATCCTCTCAAAAGGCCCAACCCGAGCCAGCATGGAAAACAAAACTTAAATGATAGGGAGGAGAAATTATGCCATGAAATTCAAGACATAATTTCTTACCATTTTAATTTCTTAAGACTGTTCCATGCTCGGGTGATGCTTCTTTCTGAACAAGATGTATATAGAGCTTTAACACCAGGTTAGAAGTATCATGATGCCAAAACAAAATGATAATAATCCTTTCTATTATAGGCACAAGGCCTGAAATTTCAGGGGAAAGGACTAGTCGATTACATCGACCCCAGTGCTCAACTGGTACCTATTTCATTGATCCCAATTCTATCTCCCTCTCACATGCTGATAACAGCATGTGAGAGGGAGATAGAATTAGAGAACAAAGAATGAGCAGGTATCATTACATTATAGGTACAAATGTGGCTGTGTGGTCCTAACCACATGGTTTCAGGTTCAGTCCCACTGCATTACACCTTAAGCAAGTGTCTTCTACTATGGCCTTGGGCCGACCAAGACTTTGCGAGTGGATTTGGTAGATGGAAACTGAAGAAGCCCAATGTATGTATGCATATATATATATATATATATATACATACATATATATAT
>NC_068989.1:88335387-88335884 GCF_001194135.2 Octopus bimaculoides
ATATATATACATATATATATATACATACATACATATCAACGTATGTCTTCATGGCTGTGTTTGTTCTCCAACTCTGCTTCACAACTGGTGTTGGTGTGTTTACATCCCCGTAACTTAGTAGTCCAGAAAAAGAGACAGACAGAATAAGAACCATAGTTAAAAATGTAAGTACAAGGGGCGATTTGTTCAGCAAAAATTCTTCAAGGAAGTGCCCCAGCATGGTCACAGTCTAATGACTGAAACAAGTAAAAGATGAAGCTAAAAGAAGAGGCAAGTAGCTGTAATGGATAAGGGAGGGCAAAAACCATAGTGGAGTATGTGTCAAAAGAATCCAGACATTCTCTGGTAGCATCAATGCTACTTGGCAATGCTAAAACGAGTGATACTATTGCAAGGTGCCAAAAACATTGTGATCTCCAGCTGACAGCAGACTGCGTGTACGATCAGCAACGATATATATATATATATATATATATATATATATATATATATATATA
>NC_068989.1:88336149-88337307 GCF_001194135.2 Octopus bimaculoides
AGAAGACAATTACGGAGAATTAATCATGGTACAGAATCAATTTTTACAGACACCCTTAAGCACCACCACCACTGCCACCACCACCACCGTCACTGCTGCTGCTGCTGCTGCCGTCACCGTTGCTATATCGGCACCCTCACTACTCTGCTGTTGTCAGCCGTCAGCACTCCTGTCAGCATCATCGATAGACAGAGAGACAGACAGAGATTCCTTTGTGGTATATTGATTCATCAATGCATCTAAGTTGGTATGTCAACAGATTAAAACACAAAGATGAGCCTAACTACACATACATACACGCATTCATATACACACACACACATATATATATAGATACAAACATACATGCACGCACACACACACACACATGCATTCATACACACACATGCATTCATACACACACATATAGGTACAAACATACACGTACATGCACACAGACATACATAAAAAGTGCAGACACACGTGGACACATACACACAAACATATGCATTCGTACACACACATAAATGCACAGAAATACACACATATGTGTACACAAACGCACACATACATATGGACATACATAAAAAATGCAGACACGCATACATGCACACATGTACAAATACACATATCCGTACGAACACACATATCTATACAAACGCAGAATCATTCATACACATACAAATACACGCATGCAAAAAAAAAGAAAAAAAATGCAAACGCATGCAGACGTACATCCACACACACATACTTACACTGGCAGAGATATTCAGGCACCAGTTTATACGTAAATAAAGAAAGGAAAATGAATGCAACCAGCAACGAGAATACTATGTGAATGAAAGCAACATTGCGAGAGAGAGAGAGAGAAGGAGTCGAACAAACAAGAGAATTAGCAACACAACACAATAAAACTTAGCAACATAGCAGAGTCGGTGGATCAGATTAGCAAGATTACATAGCGAATGGGATTAGCAACAGAATGCAACACAACAGCTAGCAAAACCATGATCACAACCAACTAGAAAACACCTGCAAGATCACCATGGCTACCAGCAACATAACCATTCAACTCATTACAGCTAATAAAATCTTTCATCATCACCACAACTACTACCATTACTATTACTACGACTACTACAAACACAAGTCGTCACCACCACCACCACCACCACCACC
>NC_068989.1:88337803-88340941 GCF_001194135.2 Octopus bimaculoides
CACACACACACACACACACACACACACACACACACACACACACACGCACAAACACACACACAGCTTCATAAGCTAATAACAAGTGTTCTCTCAGTTAAGGCAACTTGGGTTCCAGTTGATCCGATCGATGGAATAGTCTGCTCATGAAATTGACATACAAGTGGCTGAGAATCTCCAAAGACATAAGGCTGGTCCTTTGAAATACACGTACAATTTATTTTTGCTAGCTGAGTAGACTGGAGCAATGTGAAATGAAGTATCTTGCTCAAGAACATAATACACCTCTGGAAATCAAACTCATGACCTTACCATCGTGACCCAAATACCCTAACCACGAGCAGACTTTCTGAATGATATACCAACAGAAAGCATAATCTTGAATGTTTTAAGCAGGGTGGCACGTCTAATGATAAGCCATATCTCATGTGGCCCACTTCTAAAAAAAAACAAAAAGACTGCCCCTGTCTGAGTTACACAAATACTCATAGGATATATACCTCACAGGCACCACAAAAGTCTTTTTCTGTCTACAACCTTTTTTTGCACAAAATCATGTCAGGTGATGTACTACAACCTAACCATGGCACCTTTCCTAACATCTGAACAGATTGGAATATTTGCTCTTTCACTGGTCAGAAGCTCCATCTGCGGCAAATGCCCAGCCTAAGAAGTCCTTAAGGTGCTATGACTGACGATGTGCAGGCAAGTACCAAGGCAGACAAATGCTGCAAATATTCCTGGACACTGATCTTAATGTACAAGTGTTGTCGTTGTCTTTCTAACAAATCTCTCTGCAATGTGTCTGCTTGATTGAACTGCAGTTCAATGTCAGGCACAGACCATCTGGAAAGTTATCAGGCAATGTTCCTGCACTCCACTCACTGGACAATAAGACTGGTGGAATGCAGATCTTTGCATTCTACACAGGGGTGAGTGAAGAATATGAAAGATGATGACCTGGGAACAATGCCAGGAACCAATAAAGGCAACCTGAATTGTGTCTTTTAGAGGAGCTGTCCCCAACATTTGTTGCACCAGTGACCAGTTTCATGCAAGACAATTTTCCCAGTGAAGTACCCACATAACAAAAACAGAATAAAGTGCATAATACACAATTTAATTATTACATATATAATATGTATATATTACATACATAATACTATATATTGCAAAACACCCTGCAGACTGTCATAATCAATAAAATAGAAATGGAATTTTAAAATTTATTCTTTCTGTGTGACCCAATAGCAAATGATCCACAGTTAGGCATTGGTGTGTGGCCCTATGAGTAGGGAACTGGTGTGGCTATGCTATAATGATTGAGGCTGGAGGGGTTTTACCTCTTCAAGATAAACTCTGTGGCTATGCTGCAGCTGCCAGCAACAGAAGCTGGCTAAGATTCATACAGTGTGATTAAACCATCTGGCATGCACCAGTTCAGAGGCCATGCATTGACAAATGGTGGACTTATGTCAGACAGCTGTTATTTGGGGAGGTTGGATGATGTAGTGCTCAGTCACATAGATTCTGAGATTAACCAACTATTTTCTTTCAGAAAGGAAGAGCAGGTAGTTTTCTTTCTCTGCTGATAGCTATGGCAAACGATGGTGTATGTAGTTGAAAGGCTTGCGAATTTTACACTAAAGCCAAACTTTCATCAACTTCATCATCATCATCATCATCGTTTAACGTCCGCTTTCCATGCTAGCATGGGTTGGACAATTTGACTGGGGACTGGCGAACCAGATGGCTACACCAGGCTCCAATCTGATCTGGCAGAGTTTCTACAGTTGGATGCCCTTCCTCACGCCAACCACTCCGAGAGTGTAGTGGGTGCTTTTACGTGCCACCGGCACGAGAGCCAGCCAGGCGGTACTGGCAACGGCCATGCTCAAAATGGTGTTTTTTACGTGCCACCTGCACAGGAGCCAGTCCAGCGGCACTGGCAACAACCTCGCTCGAATGTTTTTTCACGTGCCAGTGAGGCGACGCTGGTGACGATCACGTTCGAATGGTGCTATTTACGTGCCACTGGCACGGAAGCCAGACAGCTGCTCTGGCAACAAATTTGGTTCAATCAAGATTTAGTAGTAATTGACAGGAAAAGCTGGTGTCTGGGACATAAATTCACATGGATTTTTTAAGGAAAGTATTAATTTCGATCTGTGTATCGTTGAATCAGGGATGGTCTCAGTGACAGGTCAAAAAGGCTAAGTAGCTTCCAAATTCTAGAATAAAGTGCCATTTACATAGTTTGGAACTACTGATAATTACCATATATACATAGAATACCTCACCACAAGACAACCTAAATTAAATGCAACAGTTTTGCAACCCTTGCCAATTTACTAATGAACAGCATAACAGCTCCCCAAATAATCAACGACAAAATTCTTTGCAGAGATTTTGAACATAAATTGGTAGGAAGAAACACATCAAAAATCAAAGAAGGATTGGAATTTGAGACTTATAAAGAAAAAGTAAAATATAAAACGTTTGCATCTACTCACCCTGCTCCCCAAGAAGCGAGCTTCTAGTAATTCTTGCTTCCGAGGATCCAGGCTTTGTAAATTATCCATAGAGAAGGCTGAAAACAACAACAACAACAACAATAAATAATAATAACAATAACAACAGCAATAATAATAATAATAATAATAATAATAATAATAATAATAATAATTCTTTCTACTATAGTCACAAGGCATGAAATTTTGGAAAAGTACTCATTTTATCAAATCCAAAAGGATGAAAAGTAAAGTTGACCTTGAAGGAAATAACAATAATAACAATAATTTTTTTTACTAAAAGAACAAGGCATGAAATTTTGGTGGCAGGGGACTAGTCAATTACATCAACCCCAGTTTTTCACTGATACATAATTTATCAACACCAAAAGGATAAAGGTAAAGTCGACCTTGGCGGAATTTGAACCCAGAATGTAGAGATGGACGAAATGCCATTAAGCATTTTGCCTGGTGTGTTCATGATTCTGCCAGCTCACTGCCTTAATAATAATAATAATAATAATAATAATATATATAAATATATATAACATACAGAAAATTGCACTACTGGGTACTGCACACATTCTACGCAAAACACTTTCAATACAGTAAACATAAGAGCACCACAGCA
>NC_068989.1:88341387-88355148 GCF_001194135.2 Octopus bimaculoides
GTTCCAAGAGTGTAATGGGTGCTTTTACGTGCCACTGGCATGGGTGCCATTTGTGTGACACCGGTATCTGCCACAACTGCGATTTTGCTCAGCATGATAGGTCTTCTCAAGCATGACGATAATGCCAAAGGTCTCGGTCATTGCCTCTGTGAGGCCCAACGCTCAAAAGGAGCTCAGCCACTTTGCCTCCATGAGGCCCAATGCTCGAAAGGTGCTTTTTATGTGCCACTGGCACAGGTGCCAGTTATGTGACACCAGCATCAGCCATGACTGCTATTTCACTTGGCTTAATGGGTCTTCTCAAGCACAGCATATCGTCAAAGGTCTCAGTCACTAGTCATTATCTCTGTGAGGTCAAAAGTTCAAAGATCATGCTTCACCACTTTGTTCCATGTCTTCCTGGGTCTACCTCTACCACAGGTTCCCTCCATCGTTAGAATTTGGCACGTCTTTACACAGCTATCTTCGTCCATACGCTTCACATGACCATACCAATACAGTTGTCTCTCTTGCACACCACATCTGGTGCCTCTTATGGCTAACTTTTCTTAAAACATGCTTACACTCTTGAAATAACACTTATTTGTTTTGAATTACACATGCATTATCTTGTAGCTGTGAGATATTGATGAAGTAACTATTAATTTTTTAGAATGACATTGTAGAGTAGGTGTGAGAAGCTGAATCTGGCCAGTTTGAGCATAAAACAGGTTGAAAATATTTTGGCTGGATATGGTCTGTTTAAGTGCTAAAGGGTTAAATTAACTCCAGTATTTGACTGGTACTTTATTTTATCAAACTACATGAAAGCAAAGGTAACATTTAATACGAAAAAAAGAAAAATGAAAATATTTTATTAAATTCTTTTAATTAAGGAAATTCTTAGTCTTTAATCATAAAAGTTCAATAAATAAACATCTTAATTGTAAGATTGAAACCTTATAATGTTGTTTGGTTGCACAAAGACTGGGGGGGGGGGAAATGCTGAATAAATAAACAAAAACTTCAACAAAGTAGAAGTACTCATCCAGTAGACATTTAAAAAAAAACAGTATTAGGATACAAAGGCACATATCTGGCTGTGTGACAAGAAGCTTGCTTTCCAATCATAGACTTCCAAGTTCAGTCCCCAGAGTGGTACCTTGGCCAAGTGTCTTCTACTATAGCCCTGGCCAACCAAAGCCTTGTGAGTGGACTTCTTAGATAAAATCTGAAAGAAGTCTATTTTATTTATATATATATATATATATATATATATATATATATATATTACATACACACACAAGAAAACGAGATAATGAAGGAATAATTAATTATCTTATGACCTTCATTAGCTAATGAAGTTCGAAAGATAATTGCTTATTCCATCATTATCTCGTTTTCTCATTACTGCTCTTTACTCAATAAACGCTTCATTCTGAAGTATATGTACATCGAGTATTGAGTTCTACACCAAGTTATAAATACCACAATGCCTACAAAAAACGTGTGCAATTCAGGATTGATAAAATAAGAAGCAGTCAAGTGCTGGGGCCAATGCAATCAACTGCTCCCTCTCCCCACAAAATTTCAGGTCTTATATGTTACAAAAGATTATTACCTCCACCTTAGCGAAGGCAGAGGTATTGTCTCCAGTTGTGTTTGTCTGTCCATGGACAAGATGTCTCAAGAACTGCTGAATGGATTCAAATGAAACTTTCAGGGATGGTTAGCCTCGTGACTGGCACAAGCTGATTAGATTTTGGCATCGATCTGGTACCAGACAAGGATTCTGGATTATTTTTCCTGTTTATTTAATTTTTGAGAGCGGTCTGGTTCATTTTTAGTATTCTTGTTTGTGAGAGCAGTCGAGTTTATTTCAGATATTCTCATATCAAAAATCATCTCTGGCCAATCATTGAGAGGACGTTGGTGTTGCCTTGGCAGAGGTTTGCGCTCTCTGAGTGCTCTTGTTATTCTTATTATCATATTAGAAACCATCATCATATTTATCATCATCAACAGCAGCATCATTATCATCATCAAAATCTTTATTTATGATGGAGGATTGGTAGAATCATTAGTATTTAGTTTTTCTTTTTACATTCCAGATTCCAATCCCACCAAGATCAATTTTGCATTTTTCTCTAAGGTCAATAAAGTATCAGTCAAGTACAGGGGTCAGTGTTATTAACATGACCCTTCCTTCAAAATTTCTTACTTCATGCGTAAATAGGAAACCAATATTGTTATTAAACCGAAGGCGGTGAGCTGGCAGAATCATTAGCACGCCGGGCAAAATGCTTAGCGGTGTTTCATCTGTCTTCACAGTCTAAGTTCAAATTCCACCAAGGTCGACTTTACCTTTCATCCTTTCAGGGTTGATAAAATAAGTACCAGTAAAACACTGGGTTCGATGTCATCAACTTAGCCCTCCCCAAACATTTCAGGCCTTGTGACTATTGTAGAAAGGATTATTAACCTGGCAGAAATGTTACTGCACTGGAGGAGAAAATGCTGAGCAGAATTTCTTTTGGCACTTTACGTTCTGAGTTCAAATTCCACCAAGGTCAACTGTGCCTTTCACTCTTTCAGCTTTGATAAAATAAGTACCAGTTGAATACTGGGGGTCAATGAAATTGACTTACTCCCTCCCCTGAAATTGCTGGCCTTGTACCAACATTAGAAACCAATATGTATTGTTTTAGTTGTTATAAATTGATAATAAAGTAATCATGTTGAACAAATTGATCACAGTGCTTATTTTTATATTGTCAACCTCTTTTGTCAAGTTGCTAAGTTACAGAGGACATAAATAAACCAACAACAATCAAGTCAAGTGGTAGGAGGAGAGACAAACACAGATACAATGACAGTCACACACACAAAAGTATACTCACACACGCACACAGAGGGCTTCTCCACTGTTTCCATTGACCAAATTCTCACAAGGCATTGGTCAGTCTGGAGCTATAGTAGAAAACACTTGCCCGAGGTGCTATGCAGCAAGACTAAACCATTTTCTTGTCTCTTTTTTTTTCTTTTTTTTTTTTTTGAGGTATACATCTGTTCAATGAAGACTGAACTGGAGCTTAACATACACAACAGAAACACACACACACACACACACACACACACATACACACACACACACAGAGTCAAACATGATTCCTAAATTCAAATGTACCTTGTTAAGCATTTTTCAAGAAACTGGAGCCTTAAAGAAATAATTACTGAATTGAGACCCAAGATGGCAGAGTTCAAACTAATCAATGCGGATCTCTGATGCTATAGACTAGCTTTTATAGAACAAAGAAGCAAGGGAGAAAATGGAAGGAGAAACAAGACCGACACAACACACAGCAATGAAGACAAAATTACGTCAGTGTGTTGCATTTACCAACGACATGTTAATCAACAATTTATATGCAGTTATTGATAGACTCCCGCAATTAATTAGTCTGTTCCTATCATTAATTTTTATCATGTGTCCACACCACTATGATCTATCTCTCTCTCGAGCCACCATCACACCTCTCTACAGCTCTGATTAATCTCTGGTTTAGCTTCCCTCAACTATCATCACATATCCAGACTACCATGGCTTATCTCAACTCTAGTTAATGTACACTACCAACACATGTTCATGACACCATGACCTAGCTCTGTTCTAGAGACCATATATCACCATTCTGATTTGTGCATCCCCCCCACTTAACATATCCAAACCACCACCACCACACACCCAGTGACCAACCTTTATTCTAACCACCCTATACTACAATCACACATCCATACTGCTATTGTATACTTATATCACCACCATCAGTGACCTCCACTCTAGCTGTCATGTACAAGCGTCAAACAACACTACAGCAATCAGCCACTGCCACCACCACCACCACCACCACCACCACCACTACCATCATCATATTGATTGATTTTCAAGTCCCTCTTTTCTCCACCATTCTGATTTGTGCATGTCTCCCTCAACATATCCAGACCACCACCACACATAACCTATGACCAGCCTTTATTCTAATCACCCTATACTACAATCACACATCCATACTGCTAGTGTATACTCGTATCACCACCATCAGTGACCTCCACTCTAGCTGTCATGTGCAAGCATCTAACAACACTACTGCAATCAACCACTGCCACCACCACTGCCATCATCATATTCATTGATCTTCAAGTCCATCTTTTATTTGTTTCAGTCGTTAGACCATAGCCATGCTGGAGCACTGCATGGAAGAATTTTTATTTTGGTTGAAAGACTCGACCCCAGTACTTACTTTTTCTTTTAAGCCTGGTACTTGTTCTGTTGGTTTCTTTTGCTGAACCACTAAGTTACAAGACCATAACACACCAATACCAGTTGTCAAGTGGTAAAGAGAGTAGGACAAACACACACACACACACAAACTCATGACAGGCTTCCTTTAATTTCTGTCTATCAGATCCACTCACAAGGCTTTGGTTGGCCTGAAGCTATAGTAGAAGACACTTGCCCAAGGTGTCACACAGTGGGATTGAGCCCAGAACTATATGGCTGGAAAACAAACTTCTTACCACAAAGCCATGCCTGCGCCTATCTAAAATAGTTCAACCCCCCACCATTCATTAGCCTATAATACTATCTAGTATCAGTACTTTTCTGATGAAGCACATGGCCTAACAGGTAGGGTGTTGTATTTATGATTTTAAGATCATGGCTTGAATCCCCAAACTGGGTGCTGCATCATGTTCTTGAACAAGACACTTCATTTACCTTTCTCCAGTCCACTCAACTGTAAATGAGTAACCCTGTGACAGACTAGGCCTCCCGTTCTGGGGAAATTCCTGTGATCTCAGTTACTTGTATGCCATGGAAACCAGGTAACCAGCTCTATGAGGGGTTGATGACAATGACAGTGACACATTTTTTCTCCCCCCACCAACTTATCAAACAGCACTTAAAGCCCTGTAAGTGCACACTTACAAACGAGAAACAAATGAAAACAGCAAATGATCGCAAAGAGCATGAGCAAAAGGATGATGATTTGGACAGACAGAGTTTGGCGCCAACGTGCGCATCAACATTTCCAACCAAAGTTCCACAGTCACATGACCCGTGATAAGCAGCAAATCTCCCTCAAACTACACCAAACTATTTGAGAACGAAAAGGTCACACCAGATAATGGAGTAGAGTAGGGGAGTATATACAGTTGCAGGAGACAAGGATTATGAATTGAATGTTCTTTGATCGTGAGCCTACTTGATCAGGGATGACATGGGGTTCATCAACAACAACAACAACAACTACTACTACTACTACTACAATAAATGTAGTCTGTACACCATATTATAATACTTCAATAAGATCTCATCTTGCTCACGCCAGCTGTCTTGCATCTACTGCAGCACATTTTGATAATGTAATCCTAGATATACTATCCCAAAAACAAAAACAAAAAGCATAAGATAGTCATAACTAGAATATCTCTGATCTGATTGGATCAGAGCTGACTGCAGCAGAATGTTTAACTGGTTCAACATCTTAACCGACATTCTCCTCCAACACTGAAATTTAGCTGAAACACTACTATTTAAGAAGTTCATAATTATTAACAAGGAAACATAACAAAGAGACCACTCCACTTGAGTTACTGTATGTCTCCTCTGAATCTAGACTGTATCAATCCAGCTGCTCAATCTATTATGAAGAAGAAAGAAAATCAATCCATGAACAGTTGATATAGAAATGGTAAGTTTAAAGCATCAAATCATAGTTGATACTTGTCATTAACTCAGTACCAGTTCAAGGTACTGTTTCATAGCATGAATTCATAATACCAGTTCATAGTGTCAAATATGACAATAGCTAAGCATCAGTTCATAATGACAGCATATAATGTCGAAGCAGTCATTTAGCTAGGGAACACTTCATAGTGTCAAAAATGTCATTAAACTAGGCAACATTTCATAGTGCCACATGTGCTAGGCACCAGTTCATTGTTTTCAAATGCATCATTAACTTTACACTTATTTATAAAGCTAGTTCATAATGTCAAACATACTGGTAACTAGACAACATTTTATAGCATCAAACATGACATTAGCCAGTTCACAGCGTGAGTACACAGTGTCAAACCTGTTATTAAGATAGATAACACTTCACAGTGTCAAAGATGTCAGCTGGGTGCATCAAACATGTCATTAGCTAGATCCCAGTTCATAATGTCAATACACAGTGTCAAACCTGTCATTACGTTAGGCAACAGTTCATAGCACCTGTTCATAACTCCAGTCCACACTGTCAAGCATAACATTTACTAAACAGCAATGCCTTGAGTATTTATTCATAATGCCAGTTCAGTGAAACACATCATTAACTAGACTTTAGTTACAATAGTGCTTCTCAAACCTTCCCAAATCCAAACTTTTTTTCTTTTATTAACATATTTTCAATGTCTCCTTCCTACAATACAAGGCCCCACCATATTTAATGATGAACATGGCACAGGTGTATAGTAATAAGTTTTCTCCCCAACCACATGATTTCAGTTTCAATCCCACAGAGTGACACCTTGGGCAAGGGTCTTCTACTGTGGGCCCCAAATCAATCAAAGCTTTGTGAATGGATTTGGTAGGCAGAAACTGAATGAAGCACATTGCATATGTGTGCATACATACATAGATACATACATCATCATCATCATCATGTAACGTCTGCTTTCCATGCATGGGTTAGCTGGTTTGACTGGAACTGGTAAGCCGGAGAGCTACACCAGGTTCCAGTCTGATTTGGCATAGGTTCTATGGCTGGATGCACTTCCTAACGCCAACCACTCCAAGAGTGTAATGGGGGCTTTTTACATTCCACTGGCACAGGTATCATTTACGTGACACCAGTAACAGCCACGACTACAATTTCATGAGCGCCATTTACATGACACTGGCAATGACCACGACTATGGTTTCACAAGGCAGACACACATCACATAACATGAATGTATGGATAGATAAATGGATGTGTGTGCGTGTGTGTGTGTGTGTGTGTGTGTGTGTGTGTGTGTGCCTCGACATCAAGTGATACTTGTAAAGAAGTGCTACCATCATGCAAATGACATTCTTCATTTCCAATCTTCTGTGAAAACATCTGATCATGGGAAAATATTACCTTGTATGGAAACAGGTGAGGGTTAGTGACAGGAAGGGCATCCATCCATCCAAAGAAAATCTGCCTGAATAAATTCTACCTTACCTATGTAAGGGTGGAAAAGTGGGTTTTGAAATGATTATGATGACAATGTTAATATGAGGCCAGAGTAATTTAATTCTGGGTACTAGTTTGATATAGGTGACTTTTTACCATATCTCATGCTATTAAGCATAAATTTTTGATATGATAGCATTTGACCATAGTTATTGACCTAGCCTTTAGCATATTGGTTCTCAACTGTTTTTTTCCAATCGACCCCTTTTACTACAACTTTATGCTGGTGGACCTCCATAACCATTCAATGTTTAACCCTTTTGTTACTGTATATATTTTGAGATGCTCTGTGTTTCTTTCAATTGATTTTAAATATAACAAAGAATTTAATAAAATAACTTAGTTATCATTAAGCTAGTGTTAGGAACATAAATCGTGACTAAGGTTTGGTGGGAGATTTTAATTCAAAACTTATGAAAACAAGACATTTGTACTCAGAGCCAGAGGGGACTTCAGCCAGGTTGGTATAAAAAGGGCTAAATTAATCATTTGTTAACCCTTTTGATACCATATTTCTGTTGAGATGTTCTGTGTTTCTTTCAATTACTTTAAATATAACAAAGAATTTAGTGAAATCACTTAGTTTTCATTAAACTAGTGTTAGGAACATAAATTGTGACTAAGGTTTGGTGGAAGATTTTAATTCAAAACTTATGAAAACAAGACATTTGTACTACAAAGCCAGAGGTGGTTTCAGCTGGGTTGGTATCAAAAGGGTTAAAAATTAGTTTTATAGATACTTCTTTCAAAATTTATAATTTGATTTTCACACATTAACTTGTGTCGGCTGAACAATTCAAAATACAACAGAAAGAAATCTTGCTGTTATTTGCAATAAACCCATCTAAAGCAAATTTTTTCATGGACCCTTAATAAACTACTGTGGGTCTCCAATTTACTACTTTGCTTGTGTGGAGTCCCAAAGCAGACCTCACTGGTGCTGCTGCCACATAAAATGCACCCAGTCCACTCTGTAAAGTGGTTGGCATTAGGGATGGCATCCAGTTATAAAATCGAAGCTAAATCAGACCTCACCAGTACTGGTGCCATATAAAAAGCACCCAGTCTAATAGTGTAAAGTGGTTGGCATTAAGAGGGACATCCAGTGGAGCTTGGTAAAGTACTTTGGCCCCTGTCAAACCATCCAACCCATATCAGCACAGAAGATGGAAGTGAAATGGTGATGTTTATATATATATATATATATCAGTGCCTTCTGACTGGCTCCCATGCTGGTGGCACGTAAAAAGCACCATTCGAGCGTGGTCATTGCCAGTGCTGCCTGACTGGCTCCCGTGCCAATGGCACATAAAAAGCACTATTCAAGCATGGTCGATGCCAGTACCACCTGACTGTCCCTCGCATCAGTGGCACGGAAAAAGCACCCACTACACTTTCGGAGTGGTTGGCGGTACTCATTCTATCGGCCACTTATGCCAAACTGCTACACTATAGGGATGTAAACAAACCAACACCATTTGTCAAGCACAAGTGGGAGACAAACAAAAACACACACACACACAATGAGCTTCTTTTTAGTTTCTGTCAACCACATCCACTCATAAAGCTTTGGTTGGCCCAGAGCTGTAACAGAAGACATATGCCCAAGGTACCATGCAGTGGGACTGAACCTAGAACCATGTGATTGAGAAGCAAACTTCTTACCACACAACCATGCCTGTTTTGAGGTAGATTTAGTTATTGTTTCTAGGAAACGGAGAGACCATATACAGACTCCATCACTGTTTTGTGCTTTGATTTAGTGTAGCAACAAAGAAACCATCTCATGTTTCTCACTTCCAGAGGTTCAATGCCTCGTTTAAGCCAGCAGAATTGAAGATATCAACTCTTTGACTCTTCAGCCAAAAGGCAAATATCTTATCATTGATTTCTGCCATTTAGTCTTGAAAGAAATCTTCAGCCATTTATTCACAAAGATACCTGTCTGGAGTGAAACGATATCGTACAGCAGAGCCACTTCTGACATTAAATACAAGCTCAAGTTGAACCATGTAATGCACTGTTGCTTATGGTCTTTAACTGAATAGGGGATGGAAACTGAGGCATAATTTTCAAACAAAACCAAAATGCAATGATGACAACAACAACAGTAACATTGCTGTCTTTGAGCAATCCCCTCCTTGTTTATTATTTTCCTTGGTTTTTTTTCCCCCTTATATCAGCATTATAGTAATAATGCAACAAAATATTCTTTTATGTGTAATAGCAGTGATATAACATAATCAATAAATATTGAGGTCACTTGGAGTGAAATCCAACGCAAATGGACATCAAATCATTTCTCTCCAGCCCTCACAGCTTTTCAGTAACCCACCATCACCACCACCAATAACGTCTCTCTCTTTCACTCTCTCTCGTTCTCTCACAGACACACACATACACACACACAGCTCAACTAGAATCACAAGTAAACTAGTTCAAATAATTAAGCCAGTCGTCAGCATGACAAAGACAACGAAACACTAATATATTGGTTTCTATTGCACCTAGCTACAACACATTCAGAACAACATGGCTAAGCAAATACCATCACCACTGCCGCCACCACCACCAACATCACCACCACTGGCAACACTGCCTTTTCAGACACATTCTAGAAAGAAAATTTTGCCTTTCTTTTTTTCTTTCTTTTTTTATTGTGACTTCTTTTTATTCTTTCTTTTTTATTTTCATTTATTCCTGATAAGAACTAGTGAATGAGAAGAAGAAAAAAAAAAGCAATGAAAAAGAAAGAGAAGAGAAAGAAGACACAAAGCCAGCAAATAGAATTTAAATTGCCAACCTGAGGTATGAAAATTAAGCTGCATCATGTATGTATGTATATATGTATGAAGAAGATATTGATACAATATCTACATTCCAAATATAGAAGAAACAACATGTGATGATAGAGAAAATGGAATAATAAGAAAGTAAAAATAAACCAAACAAAAAAAAATGAAAGACAAGGGTGAAAAAAAGGAGGTAGGAGTTAATGAAGAGAAATGGAAAGAACTTGAAATTAGCCTGGAAGAAGTATGATGGCTGAAGGGATAAAAAAATAAATAGATAAATAAATAAATAAACAAGAAAACAGAAAAAAATTGCAATGGATGGAAAATCACCATAGCTCCCACCTCACTCTTTCTTTGTCATAAGCAATTTCTCACAGCTTTTCTCCTATTCTTCCATCACCAAATATTACTATTATTGATGTTGTTATTGCTGCTGCCACAACATCAGAGCTATCACCTTATTTGGCCAAAATGAAACACTTTTATTACTGAGAGTTAAATTATACCTACAATTTAGATTGAACAGAATAGTCAGCCATTTTTCTATCCTTTACAATCTGACCACTGAAAAAAATACAATTATCTGAATAATATTTTCTCCACTAGAGCAACACAATAAAATTTAATATAATATGCTACATCCACATATGTATATATGTCTATCTTGTACATATGTATTTCAGAGAAATGTGAAGAGAGAAAGAGAGAGAAAGACACAGAGGAGAAGAAAATCCCATGTAAAGAAATGACAACAGCAAAATTTATTAGGTATTTATAAAATCAAAATGGCTGACCAAGATTACAAAACAATTTTGTAGAGACGAAAAGAGATATTTTTTTGTTTTGTTTCACAATTATTCTTCCATCTGCGAAATATACATACATATACACATATGTATGTATATTATATACACGCACATAATCTGGTTCAGGGGAAATGTTACAGATATATATCTATTCTA
Source organism: Octopus bimaculoides (assembly GCF_001194135.2). Lineage (NCBI taxonomy): Eukaryota > Metazoa > Mollusca > Cephalopoda > Octopoda > Octopodidae > Octopus > Octopus bimaculoides. Next base: position 88,352,389 of record NC_068989.1, read on the forward strand.
TATATGCACTGAGTAATTAGATCAGTAAAAGAATAAATAAAGCTGTAAGCAACATTGACCATCAACACCGAAATCACACACAGATAAGACACAACGAATGACGATGACAACAAAAAAAAAACAAAAAAGAGGGGGGAAATGAAGATATTATGAAATAACTTCTAAACTAAAAGATAACACAGCAATGGCTGCTGAATCAGGTGAATTGTTTTAATGGAAAACCAACTCAGAATCGATGGTATCCAATATGAACAGAATCGACATTTAGTTTGCCATAAACAGCAGACACAAGCCAGTTTCTTTGATCGTACACACTAAATTAACTTTAGCATTTCATTATGGAAATTTCCAAAAATTTCCTCACCATTTTCTCACAGATTTACAATTAATTGACAACAAATCTAAAAGATGGTGGTTTTTTCATGATGTTGTCTTTCCTCTTTTACATTATTTATTACTTTTTCTTCATTTCTTTTATTTTTAAACATTTATATTGTTGTTGTTTTTTTTTAACCTTTTCTCCATCACACAACAATGGCTACCAAGAAGGAACAAATAAATAAAACATTCCACCACCACCATCACTTACTCACTCTCTTTTTCCACTGTCTTCCCCCCATCTCCTTCTCTCTATCCCTCTCTCTCTCTCTTACTCTACTCCCAATAAATTACAAAAATATACAAACAAGAAATTGTTGATATTAATTCAAACCAAATATATTTGATATAGAGATGCTGAATGAGCGGCATTCATTAAAGCAAAGCAAATCTTAACTGATATTATTTCAAACAGAAGTAGACTTCACAATCATCCATACCAAAAAGAGAGATGATGATGATGATGGTGATGATGGTGATGATGATGACAACTACAAGGTTAATGATAATGGTGATGATGATGACAATGATGACGACATTTCTTAGTTGTGTTTTTATCATTTGTTTGTTGCTTTTTCTTTATCATGCATTGGAAGGTTTCTATGTATTCAGAAAATTTTCATACATTTAAACTGAACGATGCAGAAGTGGTTATTGTTGCAGATGAATCTCTCCTCTGCCTTCAACTTAAACTCATCAACCAATCAACCATGAAGCCACGGAGGGTAACAAGCAAAAATGATGGTTGGGGGTGGGGTGGAGAGGAACAAGAGAAAGAGAAGGTAGAACAATTAGCTCTATGTCAGATAGGTATTTTGTTTTTTGGGGGAGAAAGGAAAGGGCATGGGTAACTTAAACGGTACAAGACACTTTGAAATAAATACCATGTATGTGGCTGGTTCTGAACTGCTGCAGCCATAGGATTAGCAAAGTACAACCATGAACCAAACCAGACAACATTTAACCTGGCAGCTAACCTCATCACATTTCGTGGACGGTTTGAGGATTGTTCAATTGGATGTTGTTGTTGTTGTTGTTGTGGTTGCTGTTTAGCACCACTGGAACAACAGTAAATATGAAGCCCACTGAATATATTTGTGTGTGTGTGTGTGTGTGTGTGTGTGTGTGTGTGTGTGTGTGTGTGTGTGTGTGCAGATGCCTTATCTAGAAATCATATGTCGCTGTAAATGAACACCATTTGCAGTCTTCCATGTAAAACGTATGTAACAAGGTAATACTTTTCCAGATCTATGGGAAAGTATTACCTTACCTGGAAAAAAAACTAAGGGTTGGCAACAGGAAGGGCATACAGCTGTTGAAAGTCTATCTCGACAAAATTCCATCTGACCCATGCAAGCATGAAAAAGTGGATATGACAATGATGACGATGATGATGATGATGGATGGATTCTAATGATAAAGAACACACTGAAACGGTCACTCTCGAGCTGATCAATCGCTAACATGAATTGATAGGCAATCGGGTTTCAGATTGGTATCATCATGGAATCAGAGGCAGTCTTGAGCAGGTTACTTGCTACCAGGAGAATCAGAAAGAATTATTAAAGAAACAACAACAAAATGACTGACTTCAACAATCTTTTTTTTTCTTTTTTTTTTTTCGTTTCCATGGTATTCTAACAATGAGGGTGTGTTTTGATCAGAAAAAAGTAGCAGCTGGAAGTCTAGTAACAGCTATAGTCAGTGCAGTAGGAGAGAAGTTGGAAGAGGTCAAGAGAGGCCAAGATTTTCAGTGACGACACTGTACACTGCGGCTTACTTTTGCAGAACTGCTAAATATGTAGCCACTGACATTTCAATGTCAGTTTGAAGATATTATTTCAGACCTGGGATGAGTTAAAAGTGGGAGGAGTGTACTGAATAAATAGTTTAATATTTTAAAACAGGAACATGAAGATACAAACAACACTCACACATACGAACATAAACATACAATACATAAAGAAATTGGGTTACATGAAATAAAAGTAATCTTATATGCTAATCAAAATAACAACAAAAATGATAACAATGATAACTACAACAACAATAATGGTTTCAAATTTTGCCACAAGGCCAGCAATTTCAGGGGAGGGGGACAAGTTGATTATACTGGCCCCCAGTGTTCGACTGGTATTTATTTTATCAAGCCCAAAAAGATAAATGGCAAAGTTGACCTTGGTAGAATTTGAACTCGGAACATGAAGATAGACGAAATACTGTTAAACATTCTGCCTGGCGTGCTAATGATTCTGCCACCTCACCAAAGTAAAAATAACAATAATAATAATTCTTTAAAATTTTGGCACAAGGCCAGCAATTTCGAGAGGAGAAGGAAGTCAACTACGTCAACCCCAGTGCTCAACTGGTATTTATTTTATC